>NW_027211713.1:127500-200000 GCF_022749685.1 Semicossyphus pulcher
AAGAGGGGATTAGCTTAGCCTAGCATAAAGACTGGAAACAAGGGGACACTGCTCGCCTGGCTCTGTCTACTGTTCCTAAGTACATTCATCAGCACCTCGAGAGTTCACTGTTTAACATGAAATGAACAACAACAACAAGATACAAGCTGCAATTATTCTATATTATATTAATATTTTATTATATGAATCCTTCAAGTTCTGTAGATTCTGCAAATATTCACAAATGAATCACCTGATTTAAACTGAAGAGAAAACCAGGTCCTCTTAGAAGCTGGGCTTTTGTTAGAGACAGGCCTTTACTTTCTTATGTTTCTCCTTTTTATAAATATATAATCATGTGTAAGTGAATCCATCTTTATGTTTCTAAAGCTATAATCAGTAAGATTTTTTCTTGCATTTTGTCAACAACACATTAAACTGGGCCCCTCCTCCTCCTGGTCTCTTCACCACCAGCAGCTCACTCTCTCGTGCGAGAACACGCCCACCCCGCCGAGCTAACACCGACAGCATCACTGTTACCTTTGTGCTAGCATGCTAACCGCCGATAAGCTTGTCCTACCCGGTTTGAGGCACCTACCTGTCTAACAGAAAGAAGGCCAACTCTATCGCTCTATGTTCGCCGCTCTGAATGGGGCCCAGTTGCTAATTTGAACCACTCCCACTCTCACCTGTACGCTGTGATTGGCTCAGGGAACCACGACAGCGCCCCTCCTGAAAACGTCCCGTGCAAAGATAAACAACAGAATAGATGCAGAGGGAAGGGTCTCACAAGGGTCTCACAAGGGTCTGCACACACACTCAGGAAAATCCTACTTATTATACCTGTTAAAGCTAAAGCTGCAGCTCATAATAAAACAAAACCTTTCCCCCACCAGAACCTGATCTCTGCAGCCACCGGCATGAATCTGACCACGGTGGACGACCCCATCCAGAGGAAGTTCCTGCCCAGCTTCCTGCGCGGCGTGGCCGAGGAGAACAAGCTCGTCACGTCTCCGAACTTTGTGGTGACGCAGGCTCTGGTGGCGCTGCTGGCTGACAAAGGAGCCAGACTCAGACCTGCTTATGACAAGGCTGACATGGAGAAAAGAGGTTTGTAGACCTGGTGCAGCAGCAGATACACATCAGATCTGTGTGACATTGTTCATGTTCATTTCCTCTTATTGGCCCTTAAATCTGAGAATGATTATATTTTATATTGATAGTTCTTGTGATAAGTAAGTAGACATGAGACACTGTTTCTGTACAGTGTGTCTCTGTTGTTTTTCTCTGGCCTAGCTCTCATTCACGTCATGATCATTAGCATGTATCTGTGTCAATCATGTGTATATGGTGTAATCCATCAGTGATAAGTCATGCTTTCTCTGCTCTCTGTTCACCTGGGTCAGTTTTTCTGTTTGTCTTTTCCATCCGTGTTCTTCTCTCACTCACCGGGAAACCTTGTCACCTTGTTTTCCGTGTCGAGCAGGTCTAATTGCGCATTTGTATGCCCATCCTTCCCATAATCCCTCCGCTGTAGGGCCTCTGGAGCTGGCCAACGCTCTGGCGGCCTGCTGCCTGTCCTCCAGGCTCTCCTCGCAGCACCGTCAGTGGGCCGCCCAGCAGCTGGTCCGCACGCTGGCCGCCCACGACCGTGACAACAACCAGAGCCGGCCGCAGACCTTCGCCGACATGGCGGGGGACCTGCGGAAGTGCTCCTTCATCAAGCTGGAGGCTCACCAGAGCAGAGTGAGTGAGAAGGACTTTTCTCTGGCTGGTTTGGTTTTAAGGTCACGTGAAATGAAGGTCGATGTTTCAGGGTTTTTAATCACGTATGTTATTTCTAGGTCGGTGACGTGTCCCTCTCTAGCTTCCTGTTACTCTTCTAGCTCTTTCCTGGGAGCCTTAAATTCTCCAGTGTACAACAATAAAGTCTTTCTCTGTCTCTGTCAGGTGATCACATGTGGCTGGTGCAGTAAGAAAGGCCTGTTGGCTACAAGTGGGAATGATGGGACAGTCCGGGTGTGGAACGTGACAAAGAACCAGTACACCCTGCAGCAGACCTGCATCTTCAATAAGGAGTAAGACTTAATGAAACAACACAAACAGTACAGACCAGTGAGCTTCCTCTGCTCTCCACACAGACTGTTCTCATGCACACAACTAGAATGTGATCGGTCAACACTCAACACCAGCATATATTTTAATCGATTGACAGCCCTAGTAAATAGGCAACATTTTGCTGACATGTTCCCTTAAACAAGTTAAAGAGGTGATAATTTGTGTTCACATGTTGCCACATTAAACTCTATGAGGTGTCAGATTGTTTGCTGCTGCCCCGAAAAAATGATGAGCTGCAGCTCCAGCTTTTGGCCTGATATGTGTTGATCCTGTTTTCTCTCTCATCAGCGATGGCTCTTCAGAGGAGGGGATGTCCGGTCTGGGATCTCCCAGCGACCCCTGTCTGTCTCCTCTGGCCTGGAGTGTGACGGGGAAATATCTGGCCTCAGCGATGGAGAAAATGGTCAACATCTGGCAAGTTAACGGTAAACATAATTTATATCCTGCTCCTCTTGTAATTCTGTTTCGTGTTACTGCGTGTTAATGATGAGGTGTTAGGCATACAGTGTGTGTCAGTGTGTGTCAGGGGTGTGTGAGGGCCACAGAATATGAATGAGAGGACATCAAGCTTTTATAGCTCCCATTAAAAATGACGGTTCAGTCACCACTTCCTGCCTCCCACCACACAGCCTGCAGCACGCACCATCGGTCCTCGGACGCTTTCAATCGCCTCCAGCATCAAAGTCCACAGTCACACTGCTGTTAGCTGTTAGCTGTTAGCTGCACATTGTCTCCTGTGCGATTATGGGTCCTTATTGCACAAGGAAATGGAACCCACTCTGTGCATGTACCAGCTTCCTGTGGGCTTTTTGATATAACTGGTTAAAGAAACAGTCCATGAGTTCCAGGGTAAAACAGACTCCTCCCTAATTGTGACCCTGTTTCCCTCCTCTAAGGCGGTAAGGGTCTTCTGGACGTGCAGCCTCACTGGGTGTCGGCGCTGGCCTGGCCCAAAGAGGAGGCCGAGTCCTTGTGGTGCGGGGAGCCCAAAGACATGCTGCTGGTGGGCCGGATGGACGGATCTCTGGGCCTCATCGAGGTGCTGGACTCCTCCAGTATGCACCGCACCGAGCTGGAGCACTGCTACAGGAAAGACGGTAAACATGAGTGATTCATCTGTGCCTTTAGACTTCATTCATTATCCACCTGTCTGCAAAGTGACGTTTCCTCCCCTCTCAGTGGCCGTGATGCACATCGCCTGGTACAGTGAAGACAAGCCTTTCGCTGTCGGCTACGCAGACGGGAAGCTGCTGATCGGATCCAAAGAGCCCCTAGAGAAAGGAGCCATCGTGGTCATTGATGCACACAAGGTAAAATATCCCTCCTATAACGATCAATCTGAAATCTGTGGATTTGT
The DNA here is from genome assembly GCF_022749685.1 of Semicossyphus pulcher. Taxonomy (NCBI): domain Eukaryota; kingdom Metazoa; phylum Chordata; class Actinopteri; order Labriformes; family Labridae; genus Semicossyphus; species Semicossyphus pulcher. The sequence continues at coordinate 130,955 of NW_027211713.1, forward strand.
AGCCAAATTCTTCCCTCCGTTTGTTGTTTGTTTCCAGGAGTCGATCACCAGTATGAAGTGGAGTCCGACGGGTCAGATCCTGCTCACCTGTGCCAAAGAGGAGACGGTGAAGCTGTGGGCCAGTCCGGACTCTCGCTCCGGCTCTGACTCCGGCTCTGGATGGCGCTGCCTGCAGAGTCTCAGACACCCCTCAGTGGTGAACGGTGTGGCCTGGTGCAGCCTGACGGGACGCGCTCCGAAGCCACTCAGCATGTTGGCCATGTAGGTCATACAGCTGATTATACTCTGGGTTTATCTGACACCTCTAAGGTGTTCACCTGCACATTTTGATGTGATGAAGCAGTGTTGATTTCAAAGGACTGGATGGCCAATGCAAATGAGTTTCTAACTAACTCTTGTGTCTTATTCTGCAAACATACACAGTACATGTCACCAGCTGTGGTACAGTATTGTAGAAGTCAAAATTCTCAACCCTGTCGTCTTTGTAACACAGAGATAACATAAAGATATTTCATTTGGTTCATCAGGTTTTCATGTGTTTTTCAGGTGCTGCCAGAACGGCCTGGTGTCGGTCTGGACCGTTCCTCAAGACATCTCCAACTTCCCAGAATCCTCTTCTTCTGACTCAGAGGGATGGTGGGAGAATGAGGCGAAACCTAAATTCACGGTACTGAAATACGTCCACAGAGAATAAACATGAGTTATGACCTGACGGATGATGTGAGATGTTGGTGCGTTCTCCTTCTTACCCTCCGTCCTGTGGTCCAGTCTTCCCGGTGGTCAGGAGACGGAGCGACGTGTGTTTTCCAGCTGAAGGGCCACATCACTCCGGTGAGGACGCTCGCCTTCAGCCCCGACGGTCTGGCTCTGGCATCTGGAGGGGTGGGAGGCCTCATGAACATCTGGTCCCTCCGGGTAAGACGCACACACACACACGCAGGCATGCACACACACACACACACACACACACACACACACACACACACACACACACACACACACACAGATGTTCATGGGAAAAGAACAAATGATTCACTACACTCGTCTTACTGGTAGTTGTAGATCACACACAGTTTATAGTCACACTGAATACCTTCCCACAGGACTCATTCTGTGTGTGTGTGTGTGTGTGTGTGTGTGTGTGTGTGTGTGTGTGTGTGTGTGTGTGTGTGTGTGTGTGTGTGTGTGTGTGTGTGTGTGTGTGTGTGTGTGTGTGTCCATGTACAGGATGGCTCCGTGCTCCAGACAGTAGTCGCCGGTTCAGGTGCGATCCAGAACATCGTGTGGATCCCAGATGTGGGCGTGGCCGTCTGCTCCAACAGGTCAAAGGTCAGACTCTTTACCGCCTCGTGTTTTCCCGTCACTAACATGAGATCTGTGTTTATGTTCTGTCCGGTCTGCTTCTCCTCCAGGACGTGCTGGTTGTGAACTGCTCCAAAGAGTTCATGTCGTCTAACCACGTGCTGGCCACCTGTCGCACGGCGCTGAAGAAGCAGGGCGTGGTCGGGCTCAACATGGCGCCCTGCATGAGGGCCTTCCTGGAGAGACTTCCTGTCATGCTGCAGGAGCAGTACGCCTACGAGAAGGTACAGGAACATTTGATATGCTCCTCACAGTGATGTTTCTACTTCAGCCTGACCCATAAATCAGTCTGCAGACGTGGGCCTATCACACACGTATCATTATGTGTCTTTTCCCTCTCACCTTCCAGCCTCATGTGGTGTGTGGGGAGCAGCTGGTCCACAGCCCCTACATGCAGTGCCTCGCCTCCCTGGCCGTGGGTCTCCACCTGGACCAGCTCCTGTGTCGTCCCCCTGTGCCCCCTCCCCTTCGACACTGCCCTCTAGAGTCTGGCACGGCCGTGTGGTGTGCGAGCGAGTGGGCGTGGCTCGACTGTTTCTCCACCACAGTGAAGGCGGCGGAGGCCCTCGCTCGAGGCGCCACCTTCCCCGAGTCGTTCTCTGTCCCCGACCTGGAGCCGGTGCCTAAAGACGAGCTGGCTCTGCTCATGGTGAGAGACGCTGCTGCCTGTGATGCTGCTTCATCTGCTGGAGCTGTGTGATAACAATTTGCACTCTGTGTTTCAGGACAACAGCAAATGGGGGTCTGGTATGGACGAGCAGATCATGTCCTGGGCCACCTCCAGACCAGAGGTAACTCATACCTGGGTTAGCTGTAATAAATGATGAATGCCTATTCTTACAAAATAACTGTTTTTATCTGTGTGTGTGTCTGTGTGTGTGTGTGTGTGTGTGTGTGTGTGTGTGTGTGTGTGTGTGTGTGTGTGTGTGTGTGTGTGTGTGTGTGTGTGTGTGTGTGTGTGTGTGTGTGTGTGCAGGACTGGCACCTGGGGGGGAAGTGTGACGTGTACCTGTGGGGTGCAGGCCGTCACGGTCAGCTGGCAGAGGCTGGCAGAAACATCCTGGTGCCGACGACAGCCCCGTCCTTCTCTCAGGCGCAGCAGGTACTCAGACTGTCTTTGTTAAGTAAATCCAGTTACATCTCTTCATGTGCTGCATTAACCTGTGATCACTACCTGTATCTGCTTCCTCTTTACTTCCTCCTTCACCTCCTCCTCTCCTCCGTCAGGTGGTGTGCGGTCAGAACTGCACCTTCGTCATCCAGCCTAACGGGACGGTGTTGGCCTGCGGGGAGGGAAGCTACGGCCGCCTGGGACAGGGAAACTCTGACGACCTGCACGTCCTCACCGTCATCTCTGCTCTACAAGGTGCCGATAAAATACCTGAACCTGTTTAAAATACATCCTGTGAAATGATTGCTGTTGCTGAAGTAACTGATGTGTTTGTTTGCATTTCCTCCTAATGTCGTGTCATTTGAATTGTAGTACCTGTGCTGTTTCCTCTGTCCTGACCGTGTGTTGTCTTTTTACTCCCTCAGGTTTCGTTGTGACTCAGCTGGTGACTTCCTGCGGCAGCGACGGTCACTCCATGGCTCTGACGGAGAGCGGGGAGGTGTTCAGCTGGGGGGACGGCGACTATGGCAAGCTGGGACACGGAAACAGCGACCGCCAGCGAAGGCCGCGACAGATCGAAGCCCTACAGGGAGAGGAGGTGGTGCAGGTCAGGAAGAAGAGACTGCAGTGGAATATTTAGTCCAAGGATTGCGAAAGATGTTGGTGTAATTTTTAATATATCTTGGTGCATATTTTTCTTCTCTCTCTGCTCTTCAGATGTCGTGTGGGTTCAAACACTCGGCCGTGGTCACAGCTGATGGGAAGCTCTTCACGTTCGGAAACGGTGATTACGGCAGACTCGGTTTGGGAAACACCTCCAACAAGAAGCTGCCCGAGAAGGTCACAGCGCTGGAGGGATACCAAGTGGGACAGGTGGGACAGAAAGATATTACCAAGAGGAAAAGTGACATTTATTTAAACACTTGTGATGACTGACGTGTTTCCTCTGCAGGTGGCCTGTGGTTTGAACCATACACTGGTCATCTCTGCTGATGGGATGATGGTTTGGGCCTTCGGTGACGGCGACTACGGGAAACTGGGACTCGGCAACTCCACAGCCAAGTCCTCACCTCAGGTAGGAGCTGTGGAGCTTCGTGTGAGGCGTCACGTGAGCTGTAAAGTGAAGAAACCTTTATGATGTTTTATATTCGATTTAACGCAGGTTAATCTGTGTTTCCTCAGAAAGTGGACGTCCTCTGTGGCATTGGCATCAAAAAAGTGGCCTGTGGGACTCAGTTCTCTGTGGCTTTAACCAAAGATGGGAAAGTTTTCACATTCGGTCAAGGTACGCCAAGTCTGACTCTTTTCAAGACCATAAGATGATTATTTTTTTCCCCACTGATGCTTGATATGATCATTCAAAGAACACAAGTAAATAAACCTGATATTCAATGACAGCCTAATGAATTTGAGGATGTGCTGTCAAAACTTTAAAGCTCTAAAGATAAAGTTTTATTCATAGTTAAGTTTGAGCAGCTTCGGTTCCTGTTTATAAACCCTGATTATATCAAACCTCTTATGATACAGTTATGATACACTCTCCCCTCTTCATTGCAGACCGTCTGATCGGCCTGCCTGAGGGCCGAGCCAGGAACCACAACCGGCCGCAGCAGGTGCCGGCTCTGTCGGGGATCCACATCCAGGACGTGGCTGTGGGAGCTGAACACACTCTGGTGCTCTCCTCCACAGGAGACGTTTATACTTGGGGCAGCAACTCAGAGGGACAGGTAAGCTGCAGACACACATACTCAAACACACCTGCTGGTCAGTCAGTGTGAACGCTACGAGCAGACAGATGCAGTAATATGTACTTAAAAACAGACGATAACAGTGAGGTCAGGACAGCGTGTATACCTTCCTCCAGCGTCTGCTGTGAATGTTCAACACTCATCCACAGTCTGAGTTTAACGTGCATCAGTTACCCTAATCTCTAATAACAGACTTATAACTCATTATTTACAGTTTAGTTTCATTTGTGGTCAGAAAGTGAATCAGCTCAAATGTGTATATTTTCTGTTTTTGTTCTAAAAGCTTTGGGAGGATTTAGTTTACCTGTCTTTAATCTTATGAAACGTTTCAGCCGTGTTTCACACATTTGTGCAGAATGTCTCCGATTGTAAATAATATCTTCATGTGTAATTTGGGTGGAAGCTGACACATGATAAATCTTTGTGTCCTAGCTGGGTCTGGGCCACACCAACCACGTCAGGGAGCCCACAGTGGTGACGGTGCTGCAGGGCAAAAACATCCACCAGATCTCTGCAGGACGCTGCCACAGCGCTGCCTGGACGGCTCCCTCTGTGCCGCCTCGAGCTCCAGGTCAGACACACACACGCACACACACGCACACACACGCACACACACCCTTACATGATGTCCCTGCCATGGCACCGTGTAGTAAATACCACAGCAGGGTTCAGCACATTGTTTTCAGATGAGGCACGGTCGGTCTGTCTGCTGGACAGGCCTCGACAGGCCAGAGATGAAACAGGTCCCAGCGGAAGATTTTAATGTGATGAACAGAAAAGATGTGATAACACTTCATCAGATCGGCTCTACAGGACATTGGATCATCACCGGGCGAAACGTTCTGTTCACTCACTTCATTAATAAACTAAAACTAGCACTGATATAATCGACTTGTTTATAGGCTCATTTAGAAATCTGTGTTCAGTTCCATGAGGAGAAAGGTGCTGCGGCTCCTGAAACGATGCCTTTTCGAGGTACATACAAAAGTTAAAATCAAACATGGAAATGTGCTGCAGAAAACCAAAGCTAAAACATGATGCTGCAAGGGAGGAAACGCAGTGAACCAGTGCTTGTTCAGTTAACACAGTGGAAGTCTCCTGGCCTCTAGGGGGAGCTCTAAGTAAAGCAGCTTATTCATGTGCTGGGAGTTTAATCCGGGCGAGGCAGTGACCAGTTAAGTTACAGACCAGGAATGAAGAATTAGGTTGGAAACGGGACGGAGCGGTGATAACACCGCTTTGTGAAATCACACCTTTCAAACTTCATCTTCTGATTTTGGTCAAAGTGGAAACTTTACTTTAACCTTGTTCTCGTCTGTCTTCGTCCTTACCTCTTGTCCTCTTCTAAAACCTCCCCGGTCTTTGTGTCCGTCTCCTCCTCAGGCTCGTCCGTTCCTCTCCAGCTCGGCCTTCCTGTGGCCGTTCCTCCTCAGTACAGCGGGCTGAAGGAGGTGAGCATCGAGGCAGTGAGGGCTCGCCTTCGACTCCTCTACCACTTCTCAGACCTGATGTACTCCTCGTGGAGACTGCTCAACCTCAGCCCCAACAACCAGGTACGCACAGCAAAAGGAGAAGCAGACGGAAAATGTTACTTTTCTCAGATTGGAGATAAAACGCGTAGATAAAAACAGAAGCATGAGAGATGCCTGTCTGTCCGTGTAAGCCCCGCCCCTGCATGCTCAGCGTGTGGGGAGGCGGGGTGCTCAGCTGAGAGCAGAGAGCAGACTTCAGTGTTTGATAGATGAGATAGATATGAGCAAAAGAATTGAAGACAAGAACAGTTGCATTTTGATGCAGAGAGAGCGGCCATCGTGCTGCTCCAGTAAACACCGGTGGCAGTGACATGACGTGAAGTTTTCCCAGTACGCCACGCAGACGTTTAAGGGCTTGATGAAAGAACAGATCAATGAATGACTCTTGTATAGCCTACATCTCGCTTTTCTTCCTCCTCAGATCAACATCTAACTGACATGTTTTAGCCCTGTCGCCAGTTCTCGTAGTTAATGTGCTAATATAGTTTTATAAATGCTGCTGCCTGAAGTCACATACAAAACGTTATTCTCTTTTTTTCTTCATGTCGTCATGAATGTCTTTCTTTCTTCTCTTGCAAATTTTGTGAAATATTGTGATATAATTTTTCGGTCACCCCGACTGGTGTCCAATATGTCTCAGTGCAAGAAACAATCTTCCTAACAGTTTTACATGTGATTGGTAATAAACCTTCCTAATACTCTTTATAACAGTTTGTAATAATGTACATGTAATTCTTTCTCTGCAGAGCTGCACGTCTCACTACAACGCTGGTACCTGGGGGATCGTTCAGGGCCAGCTGAGGCCCCTGTTGGCCCCCAGAGTGTACACTCTGCCCATGGTGCGCTCCATAGGAAAGACCATGGTGCAGGGCAAGAACTACGGCCCGCAGATCACCGTCAAACGGATCTCCACACGGTCAGTCATCCTCTGGACTCGCACACAGACTTACTCCCACTGTGCAGACGTTTAACTCTTTGGCTCCAGCACACATTGGGATGTGTGCTAAATCTTAGCTAAGTGGTAATGGTGCTTAATGTGTTAATGTTTTTATTCAGGAACTCGCTGAACTTTTTTTAAAGGTAAAGGTTAGAAAGAATGAAAGTAGAGCGAGAGGAGGGTGTGACATGCAACAGAGGTCCCCAGCTGTTAGTTAATATGATGATATAATATTAAATTATACCAGATGAGTCAGCAAATAAAAGCTCATAAATACATAAAAATGAAACAACACTTTGTTGATCTGCATTTCTCACCTGAGGTGTTATTGTCAGATTCCAGTCTCTGCAGGTGTCTCTGGGTTCGTTCCTTCAACTGTATTTTGTAGTAACATTCAGGTGCCACAAGCAGGTCTGACAGGCGTCAGACCAGAACACTCCAGGCCGGGTCCGTCTGCCGCTCGGTCACACACTTTATTCTGTTTAACATTTGAGTCTTTGCACTTTTACTTTGCAGGGGCCGGAAGTGTAAGCCCATCTTTGTTCAGATCGCTCGTCAGGTTGTGAAGCTGAACGCCTCCGACCTCCGCCTGCCCTCCAGGGCCTGGAAGGTCAAACTGGTGGGAGAGGGGGCTGACGACGCCGGGGGGGTCTTTGATGACACCATCACAGAGATGTGTCAGGTAGGGACACCGTCTGAGCCTCTGTCTTAATATAATTTTTAATGAATCAGGAGCTCTTGTGATTAATACGTTTCTCTCTTTGTTCTGTAAATGTGTTTGCAGGAGTTGGAGACGGGCGTGGTCGACCTGCTCATCCCCTCCCCCAACGCCACCGCAGAGGTGGGCTACAACAGAGACAGGTGAGGAGGACCGTGAAGGAGCACGTAGGCCTGTGTTCATCCATTCTCACTGGTCACCTGAGATTTCTACCGTTCTGCAGGAATGAACTTCACAGATTAAATTTGTGCCAATATCCCATTTTCCAAACGATAAAGCTGATTCTGAAACAGATGTGACTTTTTCACTGAACATGTAAGTGTGGGTGCAGATGGAGTTGACGGTTAGAGCCTCACAACATTCCTGCTTGTGTTTATGTTTTGCCGTCCTCCCTTCTGTATCTGTAACTTTCTCAGGGTCAGATGTGTTTTCAGTCGCTTCCTTGCAAACATCTGATCAGAGAAACCCTCAAACACCAGAGGCAGACAAATGTAGCTCCAAACTGAGCTGTGAAAAAAATGCAGCTTTATGTTTGTTTTCAGAATAAACTGTAGAAAACAAGAACCTTTTATTTCCAAGAATTAAACACACCAGAATAAACATCAAACGTTGATATTGTGGAGTCGATTACTCTCCGGACTTCAGCGACAGCACAACCGGAGTATAACACCTGGAAAGAAACCTTCGTGTAGTATGATCACAGTTTTCAAAATATCCATTTATGTTCTTATTGCATCCTCAAAACATCCATAGACAACGCAATGTCCTCAGATCTTCTGCCTCCAGCTGCGTCTCTGTCTGGTCTCCTGCTCAATCATGTCACTCATTGGATCAAGCATTACCTAAATATCATCTAAACTTTTATGTCTCAGGTTCCTCCTCAACCCGTCGGCGTGCCTGGACGAGCACATGCTGCAGTTTAAGTTCCTGGGCATCCTGATGGGCGTGGCCATCCGCACCAAGAAGCCCCTGGACCTGCACCTGGCCCCGCTGGTGTGGAAACAGCTGTGCTGCATCCCCCTGCTGCTGGAGGACCTGGAGGAAGTGGACCTGCTGTATGTGCAGACGCTCAAAAGCATTCTTCACATTGAAGACAGCGGCATCACCGAGGACAATTTCCATGAGGTGGGGACTCCATGTTTTATTATACTATGAGCTGAAGGCGCTTCTGTGGAGCATTGTTTCTCTACCAGCTTGTTGACTGCATCCTTTTCTGAAGCTATATTTCAGTGATGTAGCTGGTTCCTCTCTGTGATTGGTCAACTGTTTTTTTAGTTTGTAAAACAAACTTCATGAGCGAAGCAGCAGACCTGCAGAGTTTGAATAAACACATCAGGGACGTGGGTGGGACAGTTCATGCACTAAGAGACGGTTGTTTGTTTTTATGTGTTAAAAAAAGGAATGTTCCCACAGGTTGAGAGTTAATTTGGATGTCTGTCTGTTGGACTTAAAGCTGCAGTAGGTAACATTATTAAAACTAACTTTATGTCACTTTAAACATGCAGTCGTACATGAGAGAGATAATCATGTTCCTCTGGCTCCTCCTACTGCTGCTAATGGCATGTGTAAGAATCCAACGCTCCCGAAACACACAACCAATCAGAGCCGAGCAGTCTCTCAGGCTGCTGTCAATCACACGCAGCACAGCACCGCTCCTCCGTGCATGCTCACACAAGCTCAATGTGCGCAGTGTGCGCAGCGTGAGCCGGTTTGTGTCCACAAAGGCTGAAAAACAAGCAGCTTCATTCCTGCTGTCTTTGTTTCACATTGCTCAGATGTCTGTGGTTACCGTGACGCTGTGTTACGTTGGTGTAGCAGTCGGGCTAGCGTTAGCTCGTTCCTGCTGCGGCTGCTGTTCAGCGTTGTTTCATGGTGGTGTGGCTGAACATGTCTCTGAAGTGCCCAGGCAGTGTGACCGTGTCAGACTTTCGCCTGACAGTTCTGCGCGCTCTCACGGCTAAATGTTCTGCCTAGCTGGCTCTGTTTTATCCACAGTCCCTGTTACCAAACTAAGCGCTGCTGGTTTGATGTGTATCTGACTCAATAGTGTTGGTGGTGAAATACAACGGCTGCGGTTGTTGTCATTTTAAGTTTTTACATAGTGTATATCTGGCTCCTTCAGTTGCCGTGGTTACTAGCCTGCGCGCGCATGACAGCCTCCTCTGCAGGGAGGGCTTTGGAGGCAGGACTGAGCGCCGCTGAGAGAGAGGGGGAGGGACCTCGAGGTTGTAATCTTTCAACTTTTGAAGCAAAGTCGGCTCTCTTCTCCATCCTAGCTGCTGCAGCTTTAATCATGGAGTCAACCGGAGAACCAGGAAGCCTCTGCATCACATCTATAGGTTTACAGTCGGTGCTGGTAACTATAAAGCAACTAGGGAAGCTACCCAGACTTTTGCCGTGCAGGACGACATTTTTGTTTGTTTGGTCAGCTGACAGTCACATGGTTTCTGAACCGTTACGTGTCAGGGGTGCAGCAGCACACTGAAAGGAAGCTGAGCCGGTGACGGTACATGACCTGCCCGAGACAGAGGGATGAGTTTATGCTGAGGCGCGGTCACGGCAGGCCTGTTGGGCTGTCCTCACTGTGCGCACTGTGCAGCACCTTCCTGTGTGAATGCAGCAGTTTTATCTCTGTGAATGGCTCTTAAATTACCTGGACGGATCGTAACCTACCTGGGCTCTTTGCTGAAGCCAACATCAATATATAAACCAGTAAAGCACAGCATAATGCACCTGGACATAATTAGCAGCACATGCCATGATTAACAGCATTCTCACTGCATTACATTTATCCAGCTGACGCTTTTATCGAAGGTCACTAACAAGAAGAGCACTCAGCTGTGTGATTCAAAACCTGTTAGATAAGTTATTAAATCAACCGACCGGAGAAAGGAAGGGTCATACAGGAGAGAGAGGGGCTTCATACGATGTTGGACCTCCAGCTTTCATGTGAACAACTGAACTGAAAATCTGTTTTCACAGTGTGTCAGTGAAACGTACAGAGTCAGGGATCACAGCTGTCCACACTCTGGTTTATGATGCTGGATGTAAGTTTGTCTTTGGCTTCATCAAACTGGAAACTTTTGCTGCTTATTAAACTGGACTGAGCGTCATCGTCCCCTTTAATAAGCAGCATCCCACACAGCCCTCGCTCTGACATCACTCTGTATTTAAGCTAAATCTCCGACTCTGACAAACTACCAGAAGGACTGATGAGTGTTTTGGCAGCGCGGGCTCGGTGTTTGCCTCCTCAGCCATGTGAACGTTTGATTCATCAGAATCACACACGCTGCTGTGCAGATAATAAGCAGCCCGCTCTCAGCCTCTGAGCCTGTTTTCATTCCCACAGACAGACCTCGCTGTCACCAACCAAAGCAAACTGCAGGTGATGTCACATACCGAGGCCGACCACGCCCAGAGAGCGCTCACAGCAGCCAGCAGCCGACACGATGTGATTTACAGGAGGTTAATCCTGTTTACAGACCACAGAGATGAACAGTAACCACCCCACCGCTGCTCTGAGCGCTGCTCACATTCCTGACTGAGACAACAGTGACAGTAAAGTGGCTCCAACCAGTTTTACATTGTGAAGGCTCCACACAGGCCCTGCTGGGGGGGCCGCCGATTTCAAACACACATCTTCATCTTTAGATTTGTGCTTAACATGAGACGTTCAAGGCATTCAACACGAGTCCTTAAGCAGAACATGTATGTAATGGTGATAAAGTTTGATCATGTCGACACCCAGAGACAACAGAACAGATCCGTCACTGGCCAACACTTAGACAAAAGACCGACGTCTCAAACGTCCTCCGTGGATGAAGCCTGTTCCCGTCTTCACTCCGCACATCAAAGTTATAAGAACAAACAAAATAACGCCGTGTCTTTGGCAACTTATAAAAGAAGGAAAGTCAATCCAGCGAGTGTTCAGCGCACTTCTTCCCGGAGAACAGCTTCTGTGTGGAAATTGTGTAGGACTGGCAGTTTGACGTCATAATGTCGTCCTCGCTTTGCACCACGCATTATGAGTCCTCACACACACACACACCTCTTTCTTTACAGCTTCCAGAAGTGAAAAAAGAAAGGGACGCTCAGCCCCAGAGACAGGTTACTTTAATCCTTTACTTTGTTATAGCAGCTACAATCACAGTCAAGACCCCTCATCTAACACTAAGCATAAGTCTCTCCTCTCCTCTCCTCTCCTCCACTCTCCTCTCCTCCACTCTCCTCCACTCTCCTCTCCTCTCCTCTCCTCTCCTCCCCCTCTCCTCTCCTCTCCTCTCCTCTCCTCTCCTCTCCTCTTCTCTCCTCTCCTCTCCTCTCCTCTCCTCTCCTCCCCCTCTCCTCTCCTCTCCTCTCCTCTCCTCTCCTCCACTCTCCTCTCCTCTCCTCTTCTCTCCTCTCCTCTCCTCCCCCTCTCCTCTCCTCTCCTCCACTCTCCTCTCCTCTCCTCTCCTCTCCTCTCCTCTCCTCTCTTCTCCTCTCCTCTCCTCCACTCTCCTCTCCTCTCCTCTCCTCTTCTCTCCTCTCCTCTCCTCTCCTCTCCTCTTCTCTCCTCTCCTCTCCTCTCCTCTCCTCTCCTCTTCTCTCCTCTCCTCTCCTCTCCTCTCCTCTCCTCTTCTCTCCTCCCCCTCTCCTCTCCTCTCCTCTCCTCTCCTCCACTCTCCTCTCCTCTCCTCTCCTCTCCTCTCCTCTTCTCTCCTCTCCTCTCCTCTCCTCTTCTCCACTCTACTCTCCTCTCCTCTCCTCTCCTCTCCTCTCCTCTCCTCTCCTCTTCTCTCCTCTCCTCTCCTCTTCTCTCCTCTTCTCCACTCTCCCCTCCTCTCCTCTCCTCTCCTCCCCCTCTCCTCCCCCTCTCTTCTCCTCTCCTCCACTCTCCTCTCCTCTCCTCTTCTCTCCTCTCCTCTCCTCTCCTCTCCTCTCCTCTCCTCTCCTCTCCTCCCCCTCTCCTCTCCTCTCCTCTCCTCTCCTCTTCTCTCCTCCCCCTCTCCTCTCCTCTCCTCTCCTCTCCTCCACTCTCCTCTCCTCTCCTCTTCTCTCCTCTCCTCTCCTCTCCTCTTCTCTCCTCTCCTCTCCTCTCCTCTCCTCTCCTCTTCTCCACTCTCCTCTCCTCTCCTCTCCTCTCCTCTCCTCTCCTCTCCTCTTCTCTCCTCTCCTCTCCTCTTCTCTCCTCTTCTCCACTCTCCCCTCCTCTCCTCTCCTCTCCTCCCCCTCTCCTCCCCCTCTCTTCTCCTCTCCTCCACTCTCCTCTCCTCTCCTCTTCTCTCCTCTCCTCTCCTGTTGAAGGCCAGGCTGAGGGTGGAGTACTCTTACTACCACATGATGGACAATCTGCAGGCCTTCAGGCACATGTGGGCTGTTGGGGGGGTTCTTTGCTCTGTGGGGGGCGATGGAGAGCTGATGGTTCATTTTTGATTTTGGTATTTCAGTGAAAGTTTTAATGTATTTTTGAGGACCTCATTTGATGAGGTGACAGTGTTTTGTTTTTTTCCCTGCAGTGGTTAAATAAAGGGATTTTGAAAACCAAAACCTCTCCTCTCCTCTCCTCTCCTCTCCTCTCCTCTCCTCTCCTCTCCTCTCCTCTGGTACAAACTGTTCCTCTCCCAAACCATTACTGATACATCCTCTCCGACACAGACCACACATCTCCCCCCTCCCCACCACAGACCCACAGAGAGGGGGGGCGACGGCAGCAGAAAGCTAACACATCCCCTCCTCTGTCCAAACAACCTCACACAACCCCGGCTCTGTGAAAGCCCCGGCCTGCAGGAATGCCAGGGCCGCTGTTGATGCAGCATATCCTGCCTGCCGGAGACTTGGCCCCGCTCCCAGCCTTGTAGAGCGGGGGGGGGGGTTATGGAGCCACAACACTGCCATGAGCGGCTCCATCAGCCAGGCCGAGGGAGGAGAGGAGGGGGCTGCATCTGGTGAGAGGAGAGAGAAGGACTCCTTGTGTTTCTTCTTCTGTTCCTCTGTTGGTTCTGGTTTAAATTCTACCAGACGAGCTGTCAAACGTCCCACCATCATTTTATATCACATGAATATATGAAAACATGAATTACAGCCCGTGTAACCCATCGGTCGGGCCGATGCTCCAAAGACACGAAGATGAGTGTTACAGCACGTGTCGGGGCTGCTCCCTGAAATGTGCTCGAGTCACAGACGAGGATAAATACTGTCCAACTCACGGTTTGCCGACCGCCTCAGTCTGACAACGGAGAGAACACGCTTTGATTTACACTTTGTTCCCACCCAGCTTGTGGGGGGAATAGTGTTGGGAATTACGGCTCTTTGAAGGGAGCCGGATCTTATGGCTCATCGTGTTTTATGATACGACTCTGTATGGCTGCAGAGATGACAACAAAACAACAAACTTGGTAAAAGTCCGTCGGCGATCACCGATGTGTCCGTAGCAGGAGCAGTAAACAAGCTCAGAAACGTGAGTGATCAGACATGTGACCTTTTTTACAGTGGAGGGTGACATGACCCCGCTGTGACCTCGTACAGCAGAGCAGGCAGTGAAATGTGGGCGCGACTATGAAGAGAACGGCTCTCACCTACGACTCGGTTGTTCGCACCAAAGAGCTGTTCAAAGAATCAGATCGTTTGCGAACGTCACAACAGCAGAGGGGAGAAGGAGGCAACAAAACACCAGGTGTTCTTGGTAAAGCAAAAGTTATTTATTAACAGAAGAAGTGCGGATTGTTTCACTCCAACAAAAAGAGAGGCACGATCCACCTGAAAGGGCCTGTGGGCGTAATCAATAAATAATGAGAACAAAAAGAGGAGTCTGAGCGAGAGCTCGTTCCACTTCTTTTTCTCAAAGTGAAACAAAATGAAATCAAGCCGAAGTAACCAAACCAAGCAGCAAGTGAACCAGCACGCCTGCACCGAGCGGCTCCAACAGAAGGATCCTTAACGTGAGCTCAGCCCAGTCCGACTGCAACACGTACACGCGCCAACATGTCGGTGAGGGCGGCGCCTCGTCGTCTCCTCGTGATGACGCCAGTTTTTACCCAGACAAGAGGATTTTTGCTGCTTGTGTCATGACTGCGTGCGCGTACAGACTCTCTGTGGGCTCATGTTCAGCAGCTGTAACTCAATATAATGATGTAACGACACGTTCACAGAAAAGATGCTTCTGCTGATTAGCTGGGCAGCCTGAAAGTGATTTTTCTATAGCACCTTTCATACAGTGCATGCAGCTGAATCACAATGATAAACTCAAATGGACAGAATGAACAGAACAGCAGGGACGGAGTAAAGTAAAAGAACCTGCAGGTAGTTTGTTCCATAGATGGCTGAAGGCTGAATCCCTTGTTTTGTTTTGGTTGTTCATCTTCATCGTCTGAGTTTTCTTTACAGTGACGAGTAGAACATGAAGTCACTAACCCCAGCACGGGAACACGAATGTGTTTGTCTGATGATGGTCTGTGTCTGTCTTCCAGATGATTCCTCTGGATTCGTTTGTCGGGCAAAGTGCGGATGGAAAGATGGTTCCTATCATCCCGGGAGGAAACAGCATCCCTCTCACCTTCTCCAACAGGAAGGAGTATGTGGAGAGAGCCATCGAGTACCGGCTGCACGAGATCGATCGACAGGTTAAATGTTTCTGTGTGAAGAATCAGCTTTGAACACATTTCTGTTTACCTCCATCGTACTGAAGCAGGAGACCGTCTGCATCGAGACTGATTCTTTCATGCCGCTCTGATGAACAGAGCTGAATGTGAACATAACCCCGTCTCCTCCTGCTCTCTCAGGTGGCGGCGGTGCGTGAGGGCATGTCGTGGATCGTCCCGGTGCCTCTGCTCTCCCTGCTGACGGCGAAGCAGCTGGAGCAGATGGTGTGCGGGATGCCGGAGATCTGCTGCGACGTGCTGAAGAAGGTGGTGCGCTACAGGGAGGTGGACGAGCAGCACGCGCTGGTTCAGTGGTTCTGGCAGACTCTGGAGGAGTTCTCCAACGAGGAGCGAGTCCTCTTCATGCGCTTCGTGTCCGGACGCTCGCGGCTGCCCGCCAACACGGCCGACATCTCGCAGAGGTTCCAGATCATGAAGGTGGACCGGGTGAGTCAGGCAGACTTTAGGAGACATGTCCAAACATTTAAAGATCGGTCCAGTTTATTGCACTTAAACAAGAGCAATAACTAAGGACGTGTGGCCTGTTTAGATATTTAACAAGTGCATCCTTTTTTACGAAAACAATAATTTTCCATCCGTGAAATATTTTTTGTGCCAAGAATCTCCTGACAGGTGAAAATCACCTGGTTAGAAGCACAAATCAGTTTATAGCAACAACAGCTCCATAACAAACGGAATATAAGACACGACATGTTGTTTATATAGAGAGTTACTTGTATTTGCATATTTTAAAAATAATGATGAAATTATTTGAGAATGACTTTGTCATTGAAATGTAAAAATATCTGGCGTGCCTCCTGCAGTTCTGCAGAGTACCCCTGGGGGTGCTCTCACCTCCAGGAGAGAACCACTGTGCCACAGGATGGACTGACGTCTGTTCTGTCTGTTTCCTGCTCTGTGTAAACCAGACAGGAAGCAGGTGGGCAACAGGAGGACTCTGACTCTCATGATGCTACATGTTCATGTTTAGTTCCTTTTATTATTTATGTCCAAAAATACAAAGTTCAAGGTGTTGGTAGGTGAACTCTTGAACTTTGGACATCACCTGTTTCTTCAGTTTATAGTCTTTATGCTAAGCTAAGCTAATTCTCTTCCAAAGACATAAGAGTGGTAATTATGCTCTCTTAGGTGAATCAGTGTTACACCATAAACATTGAAGTGATCCTTACAGAAACACAAACAGCATTTTAAATGAGGTGATGTACGTGACGTGGGCCTCTGAGTGACCTGCGTGACCTGCGTGACCTGCGTGACCTGCGTGACCTGCGTGACCTGCGTGACACTGTACAGCTGGTGGGTGGCTGCAGCAGCCGGCCTGTCTATGACCTGGATTGTGATTTATAGTTCACTGTTGATTTTTAAATATTTGTACCAAATAGTTTTTGGATAAAGACTCTGATTCATCGCGATGAGCAGAACATCGTCTTCGTTTTTCTTCTCGCTTCATGTTTCCTTCAGAGTCTGAGCTGACCAATCACGTGAGGTCGCCACGTGTCAGCTAAATGTAGGACATGTACATCAGCTACAGCTTAACACACAGCTGTACTATATCCCTCCCAAAGCTCCCAGTGTATGGCTTTAATGTGATGTGTTTCCTGTCGAAGGGGTCGTCTGGAGGTCGGTCTGATGAGAAAGCACCAAGCTTTTAGTTAGAGAGGAAGTTTGATCTGAGACTGTTGACTTTATTTTACATGTCGGCTACGTATGAAGCTGAAGCTGAGGCGTCCATGTCCCAGTGTGTTGATGAGTTTGTGTGTGTGTGTCCTCTGCAGCCGTACGACAGCCTCCCCACCTCGCAGACGTGTTTCTTCCAGCTGCGTCTACCTCCGTACTCCAGCCAGGCCGTCATGGCCGAGCGGCTGCGCTACGCCATCAACAACTGCCGCTCCATCGACATGGACAACTACATGCTGTCCAGGAACGTGGACAACGCCGAGGGCTCCGACACGGACTACTGAGGCAGGCTGGGCCACACGGACTGTCTCACCTGAACACACACACACGATGCACAGACGTAGGGAACTCCTGAGCAGACGGGCCACTTTTTAAATCATTTTATCTTCTTTCAAACACACAGATTTCAGTTCTCCTCGTGGTTTATTAGCAGTTTTTAAACGACACAGAAGTCCACACGAGAAGTGCATTTAGTGTTTGTTTTTTTTCTTTGCTCCACATCCCATTTTCAGGGTTTGTGCATGGAGGTTTGTTTATTTGTTTGAGATGTGTATAGAATATTCATGGAGTGGTGGAGGAGAGAATATTGTACATTGTGTAAAATGCTTCATTAGGAAAATGTTTTGCATAATATCCATATTTATTGTTTTCATGCCGATGCCGAGTTTCCCCAAGCAGACAGAAAAACAACAATAAATGCTGCAGAGTGAAACGTGTTCTTCTTCTTCTGTTTAAAAACAGAGAGCAACACCTGCTTTCAGAAACGTCACATTTATTTCAGAAGTACAAAATATCACAAAGGCCGTCTTCAGAGGGAGTAAATAAACCGTGAAAAACTATGTACACAAAGGAAAAGCTGTCCTCAGGTCAAAGGTCAAACTGATGCTCATGTGGGTCAGAGCGATTGGTTAAAGGGCAGGTGTGGAGTTTTGTCTCACTACAACACAGACAGTAAAGAGTCACTGTTCAGTGTCAGGGCTGACAGTGAACGCAGCGTGTCAGCAGAGCAGCCAGTCTGTCTGCACACGAGGCGTTCAGGGTCTGCACACGAGGCGTTCAGGGACCAAACAGCCGAATATGCTGCCTGTCATAAGCGCAGGTTGTGACGGTTGTTTTTACGACAGCGTAGCGTCTTCATGTATGCAGCTGGACTGAACGTGGAACCAGATGTGAACAGTTAGAACAACCAAAACATGTGACTCATACCTGTGAGGAAGTGCACGCAGCTTTGTGGTTTCAAAACTGAAGCTCTAATCTGCATCGTCTCTGACGACCAGCAGGGGGCGACTCCGCTGGTTGTAAAAAGGAGTCGACTGTTGCATTGCCTAAAGTTGCCCGTTTCTGAGCCAAGAAGTTGCACTTGAACGCACACAGACTGTTCCTGCTGTGTTTTAAATATTGATCACTTTGATGAGAAACAAAGTGTCCTGCTGATAAAGACACTAAAATGAAAACCTGACAGCTAGAACAAACGTTCTGCGCCTGATTTAAAGCTCTCTCTCTCTACCAGCAGGGGGCGCTAGTCTGTATACATCGTTAAAGCAGGGAAACCAGAGGACCCGGGACTGCAGGTATAAAGCTGCTAAAGCTGCTTTTGCCACCACTTTGACTGAACACTTGTGATGAACATGTCTGATAAATGGCTCTGCAGTTATCAGTCGTTGGTGTTTCACCTGCAGAAGTCTTTCACCTGCTCTCCTCACCTCTAATCACCACTGGTTCCACATTTCTAATCTGGCGATTTGGGTCGATTAGAGCCATCGGTGCAGGAAACACCTGTAAGTAGAACCACATCCGCTCGCCTACCTGCAGCCCGGTGTGTCGGGGCTCTGATCTCACATACTGGTGTTTAAATCAGTGAATTCAAGCACAAAAAACATGACTTTGATACACTGTGATATATTGTCACAGATTCCACCTGAAATGCGTCGACCTGTGTACCGATCTGATTCCAGGATGAAGGAGCTGAACCAGTTTTCTCACAGCGAGTTGCTCTGTGCTGGAGGTAATATGGCTGCCAAAGGAAACTGCTGTTTCAGAGCAGAGAAGAAGAACCCATCTCTGACAATTAGGATGGCAAACAAAACCAGTGCAGTGTTAGCAGAGAATGTAACGTTAGCAATGTTAGCACGAGCAGTCCCACAGCATGCACGGCTTCAGTCTGAGATGTTTCCATGTTTTAGTAAAGCCTCACAAATGTTAACTGATACTTTTTAAAATGCACCAAGTTCAGTGTGACACTCGGTGTCAGGCGAGTTCAGGTGTTGGAGTTAGAATCAGGACCAAAACGATACGGGAACATCTCTGACCATGAAGTACTTGATCATTTAGTGATGTTGAGTTTGTCCTGCCCTGAAATCTTTAAAGTCTTTGCCGCGCAGCTGCTGTGTCTCTGCATGAGGTAGAGGAATCATTATAAAGAGAAGCAGATCAAACAGGGTAACAGTCCGAGTGCTGAGGTATGAAACACAGTCTCCATGTTTTCATTTCTTCCTCCGTGTGTTTGTAGAGGAAACAGATCTGTGACGATCCGCTCTGCCAGCATCGTTTTAACCTTTGAACTCATTACACCATCAAAGCCAGCCAACCCAAACAGTCCAAAGATTCCTCACACGTCACAACAAAACTGTCCTGTCCTGAAATTCCTTTCAGCTCGTCCTGCAGATCCTGAACCCGAGCGAGCAGCATGTCAGCTGCAGATAAAAAAAGATGGAGAAGACTTTGAAACATGCTTTTTTTAAGGCCTTTAGTGTCTTAAGATTCTGTGGAAGCCATGTTTGTCCTGAAGGATCCGGTCTCACACGGATCAGCGTCCTCTCACGACGGCCATCCTCCGTCTCCCGCCATCCTCGGAGTGATGATGCTCTCCTTCGCCTGCAGGAGTCGCTCCAAACACGGCGAGCTGATCTTAAAGGGCAGCGGCCCCCGGCTCAGATGAGGAGCTGTGGGGAGGCGGAGCAGGGGCCCCGAGTGTAGGTCTGAGGTGGAGGAGACGGCGTTGTCCTGGGTCATTTCCTGGCTGCAGCGTGCGGGCGGAGGGGAGGCGGGCCAGGCAGGTAAGGAGAGCGAGGATTCAGGTGTTTTCAGGGAGCAGATGGGCGACTTGTGGAGCCATTTGAGGTGGGTGGAGGAGTGAGAGGAGGCGAGAGGAGACTCCACGTCTGAGGAGAGCGACCGAGGAGACGAGGGAGGAGGAGAGGCACTGCTGGGATGCTGCTGCAGAGGAAACACAAACAGTTTGTCAGCTTGAGTATCACAGAAGAAATCCACTCCAAGTTAATAACCTTCATTTTAACTATTGAAAGTGCTGACACGGCGGCTCTGATGTGTCGCTCAGCTGAAATGCTGTTACAGTGTCATACAGTACTGGATGGACGTGATCCAGGATGTAAGTCGTATAAATGTAGATAATCTGACCGATATCTTCTCAATGCTTCTTGATTGATCAGTAACGGAGGAGTATTTCAAGCTCTTTGTTAACTCGTTAGCTACCGATAGAAAACAGCTAACGTCTCAGTTTCTCTCACAGACTGTATAAAAAGATGGCCGACATGACAGCTCCCTAAAAGTGAAGCCAAACCCTCTCTATCGCCCCCTGCTGACTGGCTGCAGTATAGCTCATAAAGCCCGCCTCCTCCATGTTAACAGATGGGACATGAGTCAAACTATAAAATCAAAATACACGTCAAATAAATTTTCCAACATAGTTTCTGTCATTATAGTTAGTTCTTATCCTGCTGATTTATGTCCAAGTTATTTTTAATTAGTTATTTGATGCTATAAAAAGGGGGTGTGGCCTCATGATTGACAGCTCTGTGGACAAATGGGGCTCCTGCAGCGTTCTGTTCCCGAGTAGCAGAGTGGAGGAGGAACGGCGAGAGGAGACGTAACGAACACATCATCAAATATGTTGTTTCACCTTGAAGTCATCATGAAACACCTTTAAATGTTAATGTTAGCATGGACGTGGAGCTAACGGTAGCTAATGGCTCATCAGTTGTGTCCTGATGGTCCTCAAGATTTTCACTCTCCATGCTTCCTTCAGTTGCTGATCAACTGAGGAGTGAAATCAAATCACAACCATCTGCGACGTTCTGTATGTTTATACATGCACAGACGTGGAGCTCAGCAGGAACATTATCACAGTTTGACGTCAGAGGAAAAATGGCCGCCACGTGAATACTGTCAATAAGCCTTTTGTAGGTAAACACTGTCATTCATGCGCACATTAAACTTATGACACATGCAACATGAGCATCTGTCTCACATTTAGCACGGTAAGCTTTCATTTGAAATAAACAAACCACCGGGCTCTCTGCTCTGTGAATCCTTCTACACTTCATTTGTTTGAGGATAAATTCATCAGAAACTGGTCAGATGTTTGTGAGCGAGTCCGCTCTGGTTTTCCCCTCGTTATTCGACCTCGACTCTTCTTATGAAACTGAACCTCTGAGGCCAGAAAAAACACATTAAAGCCTTCAGAGGGTTGTGTTACATAACCCACCACATCTCTCCGTCAGAGCCTCGGTGCTCACACACACCGGTTAGAGCTGAGGGGTGGAGGGTTGCTCTAGAGATATTCTGCAGGGCTGCGACTAATCTTTGTTATCAATTGATCTACCTATGATCATCGTGGTTCTATTATCTTTAACAGGTGTACCTTTTGTGTCTTGGCGGCCGGGCTGTCGTCTGTCTGCGTCACATTCAGTTTGACGTGAGGAAACCAACTCTGAAGCATTTCTTCTATTTTCAGTAAAATACTGAGGAAGCGTCCGCTGAGAGGGAGAGAGAGAGAGAGAGAGGTTGTTTTAAAGTTTGGATTCATCAGTGTTCATTGCTCACACAGATTTCACTCAAAGCTGAATTACATCTATTTTATCTCTTGTTAAATCAACTCGAGGGCTGTTTGAGTCTCAGAAAGCAGAAACAAGCTTTTGATTCTCCCTGAACGAGTCCTCTGGGATAATCCTGTAAGAACCTCGTCACGCTGCTGAGGGCTCCTTTTACAGCCTGTGACGGACACAATGAGTCGACTCTGGCTCCCTCCATGTCAGGATGATTTAAATGTTGAGTTTAAGCAGCTAGCTGTGACAGCCTGCTCATCTTACAGGTAGAAACATGAGAGTGATGTAGGAGGAGCGAGTGTAAAGAAGAGGTGGTAGAGACCAAAAACAGAGCTAAAATACAGACAATGTTTCCTGTTGTTAGGAACTATTGTAAATATAAAGGGAGGTTGGCTCTGAATTCACTGTGGAGCATTAACAAGTGAAAATCTTTATTTTAATTTTATAGAAGAGTTCGTAAAACAAGGAGCGAATAGATGAAGCGTCTCTGTGAACTAACACGTCTGATAGACGAGCATGATGTGATGATGCAGACAGAAACAAATGACAGCTTCACTTCCTGTCGCTGTCCCCGACTCAATGTGACATCTGAGGAGTTTTCACTGCAGATTAACAGAGTCAGACCCCCCTCCCTCTCTCCCTCACACACACACACACACACACACACTCTGATCAGATGGCTTAGGGACGTCTCGCCCGTGGCCGTTATATAATCCTCATAAAGCCTCCGCAGACACATCGTGATCTGATTGGTGGGCGACATGAAACAGCACAAAGACTGAATAAATAAAAAGGCCTGTGTGTGTGCGTGTGTGTGCGTGTGTGCGTGTGCGTGTGTGCGTGTGCGTGTGTGTGCGTGCGTGTGCGTGTGTGCGGTGGTCTGATCAGTGTATATCTGCATTCCTCTCCGTCTGTGTGATGCTATCTGATCACACACACGCACACATACGAGCGTCACATGACGTGGAGCTGAGTAGAGCATGTTCAGGTCCACATGAGAAATGTGACCGCAGCGCCCGCACACACTCTTACACACACACAAACATAGCCCACACGTGGCAGCAGCGGGGGGGGGGCAGCCCTCGTTCCATTCACAGGCTATAAATAGAGCAGTAAGCCCTGGAGCGCCCGCTGTGGCCCCGCCCACTGCTCACAGCCCGCACACACTCTTACACACACACACACACACACACACACACACACACACACACACACACAGTACTCTGTAATTCAGCCCAGCTTTATGAACTACTTATGATTTCTCACCTCTATAAGCAT
Source organism: Semicossyphus pulcher (assembly GCF_022749685.1). Lineage (NCBI taxonomy): Eukaryota > Metazoa > Chordata > Actinopteri > Labriformes > Labridae > Semicossyphus > Semicossyphus pulcher. The sequence continues at coordinate 153,799 of NW_027211713.1, forward strand.
GTTTTTTATTTTGAAAGTCATCTCATAATTTCCTTAGTTTACATTTATGTCGAGCACTTGTCTCATGTTTGTGTGTTGACATATTGTTCAATAAAGTTAAAAAAAACTCAAGATGGTTTTCATCATTGGTTAATCTTGTGGTTAATTAATCTATTGATTTATTAGCATTAGTAGTAGAACTAAATTATTTACATTTAATCAGGTTATGTGCTTAGTAGATCTCCATATTTGAGAGGCTGAAATCTGAATACAACCCGATAACATACGATACAACACGATAACATGATAACACACGATACGACACGATAACACACGATACGACACGGTAACACGATACGACACGGTAACACACGATACGACACGGTAACACACGATACGACACGATAACATGATAACACACGATACGACACGATAACACACGATACGACACGGTAACACACGATACGACCCGATAACACACGATACGACCCGATAACACGCGATACTACACGATAACACGCGATACGACCCGATACGACACGATACGACACGATAACACGCGATACGACCCGATAACACGCGATACTACACGATAACACGCGATACTACACGATAACACGTGATTCGACCCGATACGACACGACCCGATAACACACGATACGACCCGATAACACGCGATACGACCCGATAACACGCGATACTACACGATAACACGCGATACTACACGATAACACGCGATTCGACCCGATACGACACGACCCGATAACACACGATACGACCCGATAACACGCGATACGACCCGATAACACGCGATACGACACGATAACACGCGATACTACACGATAACACGCGATTCGACCCGATACGATACGACCCGATAACACACGATACGACCCGATAACACGCGATACGACCCGATAACACGCGATACTACACGATAACACGCGATTCGACCCGATACGACACGACCCGATAACACACGATACGACCCGATAACACGCGATACGACCCGATAACACGCGATACTACACGATAACACGCGATACTACACGATAACACGCGATTCGACCCGATACGACACGACCCGATAACACACGATACGACCCGATAACACGCGATACGACCCGATAACACGCGATACGACCCGATACGACACGATACGACACAATAACACGCGATACTACACGATAACACGCGATACTACACGATAACACGTGATTCGACCCGATAACACGCGATACTACACGATAACACGCGATACTACACGATAACACGTGATTCGACCCGATACGACACGACCCGATAACACACGATACGACCCGATAACACGCGATACGACCCGATAACACGCGATACTACACGATAACACGCGATACTACACGATAACACGCGATTCGACCCGATACGACACGACCCGATAACACACGATACGACCCGATAACACGCGATACGACCCGATAACACGCGATACTACACGATAACACGCGATACTACACGATAACACGCGATTCGACCCGATACGACACGACCCGATAACACGCGATACGACCCGATAACACGCGATACGACCCGATAACACGCGATACGACCCGATAACACCCGATAACACGCGATACTACACGATAACACGCGATACTACACGATAACACGCGATTCGACCCGATACGACACGACCCGATAACACACGATACGACCCGATAACACGCGATACGACCCGATAACACGCGATACTACACGATAACACGCGATACTACACGATAACACGCGATTCGACCCGATACGACACGACCCGATAACACACGATACGACCCGATAACACGCGATACGACCCGATAACACGCGATACGACCCGATACGACACGATACGACACGATAACACGCGATACTACGCGATACTACACGATAACACGCGATACGACCCGATACGACACGACCCGATAACACACGATACGACCCGATAACACGCGATACGACCCGATAACACGCGATACGACCCGATAACACACAATACAACACGATAACACACAATACAACACGATAACATACGATACGACCCGATAACACACGATACGACCCGATAACACACGATACGACCCGATAACACACGATACGACCCGATGACACACGATACGACACGATAACATACGATACGACCCGATGACACACGATACGACACGATAACACATGATACGACCCGATAACATACGATACGACCCGATAACATACGATACGACCCGATGACATACGATACGACCCGATAACACACGATAACATACGATACCACACGATAACATACGATACGACCCGATAACATACGATACGACCCGATAACACACGATACGACACGATAACACATGATACGACACGATAACATACGATACGACCCGATAACATACGATACGCCCCGATAACATACGATACGACCCGATAACACACGATAACATACGATACGACCCGATAACATACGATACGACCCGATAACACACGATACGACACGATAACATACGATACGACCCGATAACATACGATACGACCCGATGACATACGATACAACCCAATGACACACGATACGACCCGATGACATACGACACGATAACATACGATACGACACGGTAACATACGATACGACCAGATGACATACGATACAACACGATAACATACGATACGACCCGATACCATACGATACAACCCGATAACATACGATACGACCCGATAACACACGATACGACCCGATGACATACGACACGATAACATACGATACGACACGGTAACATACGATACGACCAGATGACATACGATACAACACGATAACATACGATACGACCCGATACCATACGATACAACCCGATAACATACGATACGACCCGATACCATACGATACAACCCGATAACATACGATACGACCCGATAACATACGATACGACCCGATGACATACGATACAACACGATGACATACGATACGACACGATAACATACGATACGACCCGATACCATACGATACAACCCGATAACATACGATACGACCCGATAACATACGATACAACACGATGACATACGATACGACCCGATGACATACGATACAACACGATAACACACGATACAACAGGATAACATACGATACAACACGATAACATACGATACAACAGGATAACATACGATACAACAGGATAACATACGATACAACACGATAACATACGATACGGCCCGATGACATACGATACAACACGATAACATACGATACAACCCGATAACATACGATACAACAGGATAACATACGATACAACACGATAACATACGATACGACCCGATAACACACAATACGACCCGATGACATACAATACAACACGATAACACACGATACGACCCGATAACACACAATACGACCCGATGACATACGATACGACACGATAACACACGATACGACCCGATAACACACGATACGACACGATAACACACGATACGACACGATAACACACGATACGACCCGATAACACACGATACGACCCGATGACACACGATACGACACGATAACACACGATACGACCCGATGACATACGATACGACACGATAACACACGATACGACCCGATAACACACGATACGACCCGATAACACACGATACGACCCGATAACACGCGATACGACCCGATAACACACGATACGACCCGATGACACACGATACGACACGATAACATACGATACGACCCGATGACACACGATACGACACGATGACACATGATACGACCCGATAACATACGATACGCCCCGATAACATACGATACGACCCGATAACACACGATAACATACGATACGACCCGATAACATACGATACGACACGATAACATACGATACGACCCGATAACATACGATACGACCCGATGACATACGATACGACACGATGACATACTATACGACCCGATAACACACAATACGACCCGATAACACACGATACGACCCGATGACATACGATACGACCCAATGACATACGATACGACACGATGACATACGATACGACCCGATAACATACGATACGACCCGATAACATACGATACGACCCGATGACATACGATACAACACGATAACATGCGATACGCCCCGATACCATACGATACAACCCGATAACATACGATACAACAGGATAACATACGATACAACACGATAACATACGATACGGCCCGATGACATACGATACAACACGATAACATACGATACAACAGGATAACATACGATACAACACGATAACATACGATATGACCCGATGACATACGATACAACACGATAACACACGATACGACCCGATAACATACGATACGACCCGATGACATACGATACGACACGATAACATACGATACGACCCGATGACATACGATACGACCCGATAACATACGATACAACACGATAACATACGATACGACCCGATGACATACGATACGACCCGATGACATACGATACGACCCACTGGGTCTTTAGCAAAGGGACTCTGCAGACCCTATGGAGTTTGGTAGCTCGTTCCACCACCCGGGGGGCGACAGATGAGAAGAGTCTATCTAGAGACTTAGGGCCCTGTTGTGATGGGAGCACCAGGCGCCTTTCATTGGCAGAGCGTAGTGGGCGGGACGGAGTGTAGACCTGGATGAGGGCGTTCAGGCAGGCAGGAGACATTTGTGTGTCTGTTTGTAAGCGAGAATACAATACAAAACCATACGATACAACGCGATGCGATATACTTATTGTCACTGTAGGAAAGTTTGTCTTGGATTTTTGGAGTGAATTTGTAAACCTACTCATGTTTTGGTTTCTGAGACCTGCCAAGACAGCAAACAGCAGTTACAGTTGAAAGTGAGCATAAAACAGAAACAGATGCAAGTAGGGTAATTACATTTCTCAGTTACATGGACTTTGTGTTATTCTAATAAAACTGAATTTATTTCCTCATTTGATCTCTCTGAAAGCTTTGTGTTTGCTGTAAATCTCCCCGACTCCCCTCCATTTAAACTAAGCTGATATTAAAGTCATGTTAGCAGAAAATAAAGAACTATTTATTGTGGCTATAACGTGTAAACACTCACATCTCATCTCTCCCATTTACACACAAACTGAATATAATTTTTATTTACGAGCTGAAGCGTCGTCCCTGAATGAACACAGTAAATTTCCCAGCAGAGTCGACTTTAAACATCTCAGTTAACTTTGACTTTTACGGCCTCTGACTGCCAACATGGCTGAATGTGCTGCGTGTTTTTACCGCCCATGTTTTTATGTGAAACACTGGAGCTTTAAAAAAAACATCCAATTTGTTCTGTTGGTGGACGACTTCAGTGATTTTACCATGCTGCAGCGGTCTGTATGTTAAATCTGACATTAGTGGAGCAGATCTGAAGCCTCCTACGCTGCAGCTCTGTGTGCGGTCCAGAGTGTTTAAAACATGGGCGCTCATTTCAGCCCACATGTGAGTTTAACTGTGAAACCAGAAGAAACCTGCTGTTTGCTCTGGAGATACCAGAACGCCCAAAGCCTTCGTTGTGTCTGTGCCGACATTTTTGTTTTATTTTAAGTTCCTTTTTCTGTGCGAGGCCAGTTTGCTTCAACAAAATGCTTCTCAGATCGTCAAACAGCATCTGAAACAAACGAATGACAGCTGAGCTGCACCTGAAAACAATCAAACATTCACTCCCACATTCAGCCAGGTTTCCAGAGTTAAAAAGGAAGTTAAAACTCCTCTCTAAAGCCTTTCTAATGAGGGAGTCCATCCATCAATCAGCTGATCGGATCATTTCAGTCATCATATTTCTGTAATTAAATAAAGTTGTGTATCTGCAGCCTCAGCAGCAGTCTGAATGTTTCCTGATGTTTGCTCCACGTGTTGTTAATCAGCTGCAGTTTGTGCCTCTTATATAATCTCTGTTTCTGCATATGAGACTTTTGTACTGAGGATCAATTTCAAGGCTTTTATTTCCTCTCCGAACAAAAGACGTCCTCATTCACTTTTTATGATGCCTCATGAAAACGGAAAGTTTTATTTGATCCTTCGTTTATAACAAAAAGGACAGACAGTATTTCAGTGTGTCGTTAAGGACTCTTTTAAAACAGCAGAAAGTAATGTTGGATTTGTCTGCTTAAAAACAAAAACTTGTTTCTGTGACACAAATTTAAAATCAACACAAAAGTCCAACATGTAAAAACCAACAGAAACCTGCAGGCCTGAGAAATGAAGCCAACGCTGAAGAGCCAAAAGCTGCAGTTCCTCTGGTGTCCACTTGAGGCTGTCTCCAGCAGTGAGTCAGTCCCCATAGAGCCCCATGTTAAACTTTACAGCAGAAATCAACATGTTTACAGCCTGGTACAAAAAACAGTTTGGGTCTCTATAGCTCATTTCTCTCTTCATGACAACTGTACGGGGAGAATCTTTATACAGCTCACCTGTTTACATTATATTAAGGCTTACAGTGATGCAGCATTAGGGGCGTGGCCTCTTTGAGTGACAGGTGGGAGCTGCTAGCTGTCTGCTAGGTGTCCCCTCAGCTAACTCAGTCACTGAACGTAACCTCTGGGCCGTGTTTGTGCTGCTGGATTGTCACTTCTGGCTCCAGAAAGGCAACATGACAAAGATTTAGTCTGTAATGTTGTCACACACTTAGAATAACAATCTGAGCCTGTCAGTGGAAACAACAAGAACTTTTAGTGGACGACCTTTGACCCATCAACGATTATGTTGCAGCCATTACAGCCTGTTTCACTGCTGCAGGATGAACACATCTACTGGAGACACCTGTTGGTTATTTAGAGTCCTAAAAGTGGAACAATAAGGCCCAGGTTTAACGATAGCAGTCCTCCCAGTCTCTTGGTCTTACAGGGCGTCACACAGAGAGCATGAGTCAGACTCTCCAATACATATCTGATTCTGTCATTTTTTTTTAATGTATATCTAAGAGATACATGACTGACTTAAAGAGGTATAACCGTCTGGGGTCTGTTGGACCTTCACAGGGTCTAAGCCTGCTGTTTGTTTCGGTCTGTGTGAGCGGCGTCTGTTGGTCCTGATAGAGTCAGGTGAGCTGTAAATCACAGACGAGTGAATAAAAGGACCTTGAAATGTTTCCTGTGATTGTTGAACTTCACAGAGCTCGTTGTACTTTTCTCTCAGACAAAACTCCGCCTGAAGCCGAAGACACGAGGCGGCTGGAGACTCTCCGTCATGTGTGAGACGTTCAGGGAGGTCGTTCACAGTGCAGGGAGGATATACGACGCAGGGAGGGATGAATTATCTTTTCTAGCAGCATTAATTACCTTTAAGTTTCGCTATTATTAACATTAACAAAAACAAAAGCACCTCTGTTATATTTGGACAACATTGAACCTTCTTTGGCTCCAAATTCTTTGAGATTAATGTTTTATTTTGTTCTTCATGAGCTCCAGTTTGTGTGACTCTATAAACACCTCTGATAATATAATTATACATTTTAGACTCTGTTACTCTGTAAGCCTCAGAGTGACGGCGCACCGGGCTGCTTCCCCTCATTCCGACAGTCGTTCACCAAACTTTGTTCCTTGAACTAAAAATCAGCAGCTGGTGAAGAGACGACTCCTGCAGCTCATTATTTTTAACTGCCTCCATCTTTTCAGCCCTTTCACTGCTGCACACACCGACGTCTGATTAGAGACCAGCTGAGAGCTTTAATCAATACTAACTGTGTCACCACTGACCAAAGACATCCCACTCACGCTGTGTGTATCTGAGGAGCAGTCCTGTTTGGTCCGACGGATGAAAGACAGAAAAGAAGAGGAAGCATGGAGCAGTGTTTGTAGGTGCTTACCCCATGTCTGGGTTCTGAAGGACCCCCATTATTCTCTGGATTCGGTCCATGGCGACGCTCTCCTGGAAGCTGCTCAGACCTGCAGGACAGAGAGACAGATCAGCTGTGAGATCATCAGCAGCTCCTAAAGCAGCAGGGACACACTGTATGTGCAGCTTCTCTCCCTGTGCAGAAACAGCTGCTGTGCACACAAACACATATACTGTGTGGAGTACAGAGACGAGCTGACGACTGTAGAAACACCAAACTACAAGAATTAATAACTTTACATCTCAGTCTGTAGTTGACTCTGAGCATCAGATCTCAGTCCCCTCTGAAGCTCACAGTCCCGCACAGAGAAAAAACTATTGATATTTGTTTCATGACTAAATACCTGCAGCACGATTTCCCCTCAGCCGCGTCTGAAATATTGGATTTAATGATAAACAACACAAAGAATAATAAAAAGCCATGTAACAAAAATAAGTGTAACAGCATTTACAGTACAAACTTTGTGAGGGAAAAGCAGATGGCAAGAAGTTTTTAGTCTCGCCAGTTTGGTTTCCTTTGAAATAAAGAGCTGCTATCAGGCTGCACACTGTTTTTTTTATCTATGATTGGACAAAACATCTGTTGTTGTTTTCACGTGCAGGACGGAGAACATTCAGCCGCTCATATCTGACCTCACTGCGTCACATGGAGCGTCTTTGATCCGTCTTTCCTCTTTGAATCGTCTCAGTTTAAAGGACGTTAAACGACTCGTGAGGCCTTTGATGCTCTTTGTTAGCAGCTTGAACGTTCAGTCTGCGTCACGCTGCCTTCAGGAGCCTCAGCTTTAATGACCTCTAAATGTACCTTCACTTAGTTAATCAAACAAGTGTTTCATAACTCCTGTTTAATTGTTCTCTAAATTAAGTTTATTTTAATGAGATATTTTATGATTAAAGCCAGCATATTAAACATCTTTAGTTTTGCTGAACATAAGCAGAATCCACCGGGAATAACCGATAACTGAAAATAGGGAATAACTGAAGAGTAATATTGACCAATCACGTGTCAGCAGGCGGCAGCGTATGCAGGAAAAACTGTGAGGAGAGCAAAAGCAGGCGGAACGAAATCCTCCGTGACGACATCCCGGCTCCATCAGCGAGATCTGATGATGATTCAGCTCCTTATTAATCTCTATAAACAGACATCTGCATGCTAACAGCTAACAGCTAACAATCTGTTATAGAGCTGAAATTTCACTTCAGATGAATTCCCTTGTCGCTGTGTCATGAAAGCCGTTCAGCGTTCAGATGTCCCGACTTCCTCGAATGCATCAGAACGATCCAACCTCCGTTCAACAGACGAGCATTTTAAACTCTTCTCTGGTGGACAGACCTGACAAAGCTTGAGCTTTTACTTCTTTCAAATCTGCATCATGATGTTGAAACTTCGGCAAAGGTAAGAGCCGTGAAGAACGAGTAACTCACAAGAGAACGGGTTCTCTTTCTGTAACAGGGCAGCACGTGGAAAAGGAAGTCTTGACGACAAGTTCACCAGTGTGCCCAGAGGCGATATCGCCTCAGACTGAAGCCGATGGGATCCCAGATTGAGTCAGCAGCGAAATCACTGAGGCAGCAGAGGGAGGAGAAGGATGAATATTATGGGTGGAGAGATTTTTGTTCTTCTTTTATCTTGAAGAAAACAGTCAGACTTGAATGTTTCAGAGCATGTGAACAGATTTGATCATTCACTTTTACTTTCTTCACATTATTCCACAAAGCATCCGGACTACTTCGGACTACTAATCAGTTGTGTTTAGTGATTGTGTCTTCACTGTGGTGTAAACTCCGTCACAATGAACAGTGTGTAGGCGGGCCGGAGAAACACGACTGCACAGATCAATCAGCAGAAGTGAAGCAGGAAGGACACGCAAGGAAGGAAGGAGTTCTTATTGGGCTGAATACGCAGGTGGTTTTTGGTCTGGTATCCAGGTATTAAAAATACATCCATCATCCTCACAGTCGTAAGGACTCCTCCGTCGTGGAACAGATGTTTCCATCCTGGTTTTAAGTTTAAGATATCTGAAGTTTCCCTCATTTGCTGTGATGACAGAGGAAACGTGAAATGACCATTACGGAGTGCAAACAGCTGCACGCTGAGGTGAAGTGGTTCGACATGTCCATGAAAACTGAGTGTTGATCTTGAGTGTGTTACTATTGGATATATCATCAACTAATCAATATGTGATCAGATATATCACCTGCAGGGGGGCGTGTGTGTGTTTGTGTGTGTGGGGCTTAGACACTTACGTTCAGAGTACCTGCCTGCTCTCAGGCCCTGCAGGATGGACGACAGAGGCTGGAGGTAGCACCGCAGCTCCGAGCACTGTGTGTGAGACAGAGAACACAGTTAGCATTCATGCTATCAGAGCTGCAGGGCTAAAGGGCTGTTTGATAACCACTTAAAGTGTACACATCCAGACCTCAGCTGTGTGTGTGTGTGTGTGTGTGTGTGTACATGATGTATGCTTATCTCTCTTTCTGTCCGGGTTTTATTGATTTACAGCGCTCAGTGACCGATTGTCTCCCGTCTGAAGCCATTAGCCGTCCAGTGTTAACACTGCAGCTAAATGTCCACAGGGCATCAATAAGAGGAAACATTAACAGCTGATAGAAGCTAATGGAGAAACTGATCGCTATCGACAGCTTCACACGTGCCGTCCCCTCCCATCCCCGAGCATCTCAGACGGAGGAAACATGAGACCTGCAGCTCCAGACTGCATGAAAGCCTGCACCACCAGATCCTCTTACACTGTTTGATAGCAGCAGCCCTGCAGACACTCTGTCATCTAGAGCTGTCGTTTAGGGTGCTCCCACTTTCTCGACCTTCCTTCTGTTTCTCTTCTTGATTTCCAACGAGAATACATTTTTATAAGCACAAAGCAGGCAGCAGCTGCAGTTCAGTCTGGTGTTTTTCCTGCTGCTGAGGCTCTCTCCGCTCTTTCTGCTGTCAAGTTCTCTCTGTGTGACGCCCTGTAAGACCAAGAGACTGGGAATGTTTAAACCTGGGCCTTATTGTTCCACTTTTAGGGCTCTAAATAACCAACAGGTTCAGAAAGCTCTGAGTGTCTCCAGTAGATGTGTTCATCCTGCAGCAGTGAAACAGGCTGTAATGGCTGCAACATAATCCTTGATGGGTCAAAGGTCGTCCACTAAAAGTTCTTGTTGTTTCCACTGACAGGCTCAGATTGTTATTCTAAGTGTGTGACAACATGACAGAAAGGATCCCTACAGAGATAGACCTTTTTGTTACAGAGGAAGATGATTGTTTTAACCACACACAGACGTTACATCGCTCTCTGCAGACACACCAGACTCCATTCAGAAAAACACTGATTTTACATCTCAGAACACAGGAGTTTCTGGTTTACTGCTGCCTCCATCTGTGACTTTGTTTGTGTCACTGTGTGACTAAATGATGAATATGGATCCAACAGCACAAACAAACTTCCTGTTAGAGCATCTAAAGAGCTACATGTTTATGTTGTTTATGTTTAACGTTTAAGTCACCTGAAAGATTCTCCGACAAAACATCTCCATCCTCAGGATATCAGCACCATGTACACTTAAAATGAGGTCCAGCTTCACGATCTCAAACAATCACACGAAGCTTACATGTCATTATCAGTACGGATTATATTAAATAAATAAAACATGAACCTCTGACCGCTGCTAAACTTTCTGCACGTTAACAGTAAACTTGTGACTGCGGAGCTTTAAGTTAAATTTGTGGTTTTGCTTCTTTGACGTCAAGTGAGATTCTGTAACTTCAGCTGAATAATGGCCTCTGTGGTCAAAGCAACAATTAAGGGATGATCGTAATGACTTAAACACAGTGTAACAGAAGAACAACAGCACAGAGGCTGCAGCTGCAGAACCACGAGAGAGCCACGCTGCACTTTAGGTCTCATTAGATTTGACTTTTTGTTTGCAAAAGAAAACAAACGTTTTGTAGAAACTAACTTGGAGTAAAGGACATGAACACTTTTGTCTACACTTGTAGCCAGGTTTAAAATATCTGATGGGAGGCACAGACAGCCGTGTTCCGAGGGCGAACACTGAGGGAAACATGCATCTGTAGCAGAGTCGGGCGAACTTCAGTGATTGGATTTAGTACCTATTAGTCATCTAGGTGTCAGAATGGAGGATGAAGACTTCCTTTAAAACGCTCAAACTGAAGAACACAAAAGCTTTGAGGTGACACGCGAGGTCGTGCCACGGAGTCGTAAAATATCACAAACATACGTGAACAGGAGCGTCACATACCTGTAGGCAAATATATCATCCTACAGAGAGAAGTCCAGCACAGGACAGACAGACGGCAACAGGAAAAAGACCAGAATGCATTGCAGCAAGATGGCTCCTACTTTAACTAAAGGGTCTTTACTGTGTCTCTCTCTCTCTCTCTCTCTCTCTGTCAGTCTCCCCTGCAGTTTTCTGCTGCAGGCCTCAGCTGCTGCCGCACCGCGGTTTTAAAACATGGAAACATGACATGAAATGAAAAACAGAAACATGAGAGACCGGAGGAAGGTGGAGAGAAAGTGGGAGCACCATAAACGTGTCTGCAGGGCGGTAAGAGGATCTGATGCTGCGGGCAGAGCATGATTCCTGCCTTCTATGATCTGTGAGAAAAGGTTCATACCGGCACATACGCCCATATTGATCTATGTGTGACAAGCTCATATCAGAGGATGATATCAGCAGACCTTCATATCCGCTCAGCTTCAGTTAGAGCGACCGTTTCATGTGGAGCTGAGGGCTCTGATTCTCGACAGCAGTCAGTCATACGCCTCCTCTGTGTTAAACAGTGTAACCCTGCAGGAGTCGACCTCTCACCTTGTGTAAGAAAAGTTCATTTTGTGTGTGTGTTTGAGCTTTTTCACAGAGTCCGTCCACACCAGCGCTGTGTGCTCTCTTCCTGTCTGAACGTAGCCCCGCCTCCACAGGAAGCTGCTCGCACACAGACGTAAATCCCTGAACTGGACTGACTGCGGCGGCTGGAGAGTCAGGGCCTCCGTCCGTGCAGCCGCTCCTCCTCCTCATCCTCCTCCTCCTCTGCGTGGCTCTGCAGTGGAAGCAGCTGGTAGGAGATTCCCTTAAAGATGAAGATGATGGAGGTACGGGCGGCTCCTCCGCCTGCTGAGGACTCGATCTGTTCGGGCTGTCGTAGTCGTCCTCATCACTGGCGAGCCAGTCGATGGAGTAATCCGAGTCAGAGGTCGACATGTTGGAGCTACAGTCTCATCAAGCAGAGAGCATCACCGAGCTGCAGCGCGCACACACACACACACACACACACACACACACACACACACACACACACACACAGAGGCTCATGAGTTAAATGTGTTAAGGGTTTGAAAAATTAATATAAAAAGAAAATGTCTCCACTAACTTAACTTCAAACTCTAGAGTAGAGCCCAAACAGAAGATGTTTCCATCACGTGAAATCAGGGAACATCAAACAGAATGTAAACGTACTGTCAGACAGACGGACTGACATGTTAACCATCTTAAAGCTTCTTGTTCAGAAGGTTTAGGAACTAAAGAAGAAAGTGGGAGTTGAAATCCAGACTGTGAAGGGTTAAACGACATGCATGAAGAACCTGCTGCCACATGAAGTCTCTGTTGGGTGTGAAACTAAAAGGTTTCAGTCATCAGAGGACTCTGAGTGTTTCACACGCTTCAGTCCAAAGCGACGAACATCTGAGAGTTAATACGACACAAGCAACAAGTCAGTGAGAGCCAACACACAGCTTCAGGTGTGATCGGGGTGGACAGGTGTGCTGAGCAGGGACAGATATTTGGGTCACATTATCAGGAAGGGTCTATGTGATGATGCTGATGATGTGCAGCAGTGTTGCACATTGTCAAACGCTGACACACAAACTTCACATGAGCACAGATGATGTTTCTTTAGAGCCCACTGTACTCGCCTCGTACAGCTCACCTGTGCCGCAGGTACAGTAAAGCAAACATTAAAGGGTTCAGGTGACATTTAATGATGCATTCAGAGTCGCACTCGTGTTACCAAAGTGGACGAGTGCAGGCGAGATGTTTGTGAGTAACGACGTCCCACCTGTCCAAGTCGACGTGCCGATTCATGGACTTACATGTGTTGAGGTGGCTCTCACCCAGCGCACGCCGATGGTGAGTATTTATTCATTTATTTCAGTCTGCATCGACAACTTCTCCCCTCCAACGAACACAGACGTCATGTGAACGTTACACATAAATAGATTAAAGGGTGAAAGTTTGGGTTTATTATGCCAAACCTTTTTACACAACACGCTGAGTCACACGTTTCACTACGTTTGAGCTGCACCAGAACAAAGCGGCACAAACGAAGGTTCAAACTTCTCGTACAGAAAAGAAAAAGTTTATAAAGAGACTAAACAGGGAAGAAGCACAAACGAGACACGAAACACACATTTATTTTAAGTTCATATTAGATTTGTTTAAAACTTCATTTTTTAATTCCACAGGTTGACCCTTTAACAGATTCTGCTTCAAACGTGTGCTTACCTGTGTTTTGTTGAGAACACCTGTTCCTCTGAGTTCAACCTCTACACAGTCATAAAGTCTGTTATTTGTAAATGACCTGTGCAGCTGTTTGTTCCACTCAATCCTCACAGAGTCCGTACATTAATAAACTGAGCAACACGGGGACACAACAAACACTGGAACAAACATCGTGTTTCAGTCAGTGTGGACGAGTCCATGTGCACTCATTTATTTCAGTATGTTTAAGATGTTTTTATGCCAATATGGACGTCTGACATAAACACACATAAAATCTACAAAGTCAAAGGACGTCAGGTTACGTAGAACGTGACAGGAGGAGGCGGAGCTTACCCTCACATTACCCTGTGTGTTCAGGCTGTGTGTCTTTAAATCTCATTTTGAAACAGAAACAAGAAGTTTTTATGAATCGATTTATCATTTCAGACATCAGTAAAGCAGAAATGTCTCGTTCACTGGTTTGATCCTGTTTAAGGCATGCTGTGAATTTACTGTGATTTCAGACTGTTGGTTTAAAGGCAGCACCTTGAGACATGAAAGATCCACAGGTAGTGATAGTTAGTGGATGGTTACAAAAACCAAAAGATAAATAAAATATCATTTAGGGATTCCTCCAACAGATCAAACTTCACTGTGTAGAAAACATATTAAAAATAGCACGTAGGCTAGTTTCACTGATCTCCCTTGTTGTCCCACTTCCTGGATAAATCATTCACTCAGGAAAATATCAGGAAATAGTTTAATAGTTTAAATAGTTTAAATAGTTTAATGGAGTTACTTTGTCCAAAAATATTCACAGTTTAAGCTTCGAAACAAACAGGTCGGTTATCAGAGTTACACTCAGCTGCTGTTTGAGAGTTACATTCATACAGACCATTTAATGACGTGACACAACATCGGAGACTTTTGACCTATGACCTCATTATTATTTTAAATCAACTGTTTGAACTCCCAGTAAAACCAGCGCAGGAGCCTGACTCGCGCACAGACACATTACAGCACAGCTAAATGACTGAACACACGGCCAGCAGATTAAATAACCTCCTCTGCTGCTTCCAAATGGGCAGGTCGTCCCGCATTATGTAAGAAAACATCCAAACACATGGACCCGTTTCATTCACATGCGCGCACACGCACACACACACACACACACAGCTCATACAAGTCACTGTAATGAGAGGGATCTATACCGAGAACACACACACATCTGTCTGCATCAACACAGGACAAAACACAGCAGGAACTCACGAGCGCAGGTTACTTGTTTTTTTAACCGCAGAATTTAAAAGAAAATACCAAAATAAGGTAAATCCAGGTGAGTTTGGAGGTGCAGTGTGTGCGCGCGCGTGTGTGTGTGTGTGTGTGTGTGTGTGTGTTTGTGAGAGCAGCAGAGCGACACTTACCAGGAGTGAAGCGTGTGTTTCCCGTCCGTCCCGGTGAGTTGAGTACGTGCAGCAGCAGAAGCAGCAGCAGCAGAGAGTGTGTGTGAGAGCAGAGTGTGTGTGAGAGCAGAGTGTGTGTGGTGTGTGCGGACGGCCTGGGCAGACTGATGATGGAGTGAAACCATGAACAGAGCAGACTGCGGGAGAGCAGGGAGGCGGGCAGGACTCCCATCAGCCCGTGCAGCCTCTCCCTGGGCAACGTGTCTGAGAGGGGCGGGGCTTCGGCCTCTCCTTTCCGCCCCTCCCTCTCTCACTCACTCACACACACACAGACACGCGCGCGCAGTCACGAACAAGCAGGAAGCGGTGTCACAATGAATGGAAATTATTATCGTGGAAAAATAAATAAAACAGACTGGAACAAAAACGACGCACGTGACCGTGACGAAACAATGACGCGTCACCGCCTCTGCTGCTTCAATTAAGCCCTCTCATTGGATCAGAGCCGCACTGCAGCACGTGAGGAGCGGAAGGTCTAATTAATGCTGCATTTAGGGACATGCTGGGAGGTCCGATTTTTAAAAAGTGTATTAGTAACAGAGTATTAGAGATGGAATATATGCAACCTGTCACACAATCCACAATCAGCATACATATATACAAATACATCAGACACAGTGATGTAGAAATGTACATTTAGATATATTGAGACTGACACTTTAAATCAATAGATTTAAAGGTTTCCTCGGGCTGACGACGAGCAGCAGAAGTGAAGAGTGGCTTTTCTTTTACTCCACAACATTTACGTAACAGTTTTAGTGACTTTTCAGATTAAGATTTAGGAATTTAAAAAACACAGAAGGACTCTGGAC
Source organism: Semicossyphus pulcher (assembly GCF_022749685.1). Classification (NCBI taxonomy): domain Eukaryota; kingdom Metazoa; phylum Chordata; class Actinopteri; order Labriformes; family Labridae; genus Semicossyphus; species Semicossyphus pulcher. The sequence goes on from NW_027211713.1 coordinate 170,393, forward strand.
TTTACATTTCTATCAGCTAACACTGACAGGTACGATTCTGCTGCCAGCTGAGTACTTTAACTTTTAAGTATATTTCTGTCCTACACATAAGCGAGTACATGTTTAACACAGTCGCAGTGTGACGAGGTTTAGGCACCAACAACAGAAAAGAGTTTAGGCTCAAACAGTAAGTGAACAAGAGGAGCGTGCTGAGGCAGACATGTTGTAAAATGAATGATGTGTTTTTCACTAAGCCACAAAATGAAGCTCCTGTGAGAAGTTTTTCTCTGGTGATGATGTGAGCTACAGAAGCAAACAGACCATCAGAGACAACACTGATTATTTCTGTATAGTTATTGTAAATGCCTGAAACAGCTGGCGGGGGGGGTCGGTGTCAGACCAAGCAATTCACTGCATGAACAGGACAAAATCAGCAAAGAGAAACAGCTTCAACCACCGGGGGCGCCAAAATCAACACAAACCCAAAGCTCCTCACAGGAGCTCTAAGCTCCAAGTTCATGCTAACACATGACAGTAAATTCACCACAATGAGCCCAAAGGTTATTTTTAATCTTCAGTTCCTGGACAAGGTTATAAGATTAGACTTTAAAGGTTATTCAAAGATAATTAGTATTAAACAGAGAATATTAAAGATGTTTTTTATAGACAGACACACAATACACGACGATATAATGATCGTCCAAAGGGGAACGTTTTACTGGCTTTGCTATTTTGTTTTAACATGTAAAGTGTCTTTGAGTACCTTTTAAAGCACTATATAAATAATATGTATTATTATTATTATTATTATTATTATTATTACTGAGAGCGATCATCACTGGCTGATCTGTGCTCAAAGTTCATCAGCCTGTATAAGTAAAGGTACCACATGGGAAACCGTTTGTTTTTTAAATCTACATATTTATAATAAACCTGCATTAATCTAACTTTTAGAACTGAGCACTTTGTGTGTGAATGTGAGTCACAGCTGCAGCTTCCTCCTCCAGCAGCAGCAGCATGGACTTTATGAATAACCGTAAAAGAGAAGCATCCATATAGTCAAGTGCTTCTGTGACGCATCAGATGACTCAGCTGCACAGAAGTATCCAGCAGCAGCCCAGAGGCTCGGACTAACACACGGAGAGCAGCAGGTGAATCAGTTAAAGCTCCTCTCTCTCATTTAATGTGCCGGTGTTTCTGTTTCTAACAGCAGAACGTACAACCAAGAGCCCGTCTGTTTGTGCATCATAAAGATGAAACGCTCACAAAGTGCATCAGTCCACAGAATGTAACATCTCTCTGCAGAACAGAAGGACTTACATGAACCAGTAGTCTCTTATCCTTTAGGGGCAGGCTGGATGTAAAGGGGCCATTGTAGAATATGTGCAGAGGCTTCATGTTTCCTTTCCTCCGTCTGATCCAGTCTAACGTTATCACTAACAGGATGTGACACACTCAAACAATCACAGTTTCAGTGGTCTAAATCTGAGAGGAAGTGCAAGTCATTCCCGGGCAGAGGGATCGGGGTATGTGCTGGACAACTGATAGGCTCAGAGTGCAGGTAGGTAAGATGAGTGAAGATAGAAAGAGAGAGCCACCAGAGAGCAGAGGGATTAACACAAAACTCTGTTAACTCAGGGAGTGAATGAATAGCCCCATGTTACTGAAGCTGTGAGGTCTGCTCTGGGCTGTCACCTGAAGAAACAGGCTTGATGCTGCCAAGTGCTGCTCATGTTGGATTCATGTGGGGTCTCTGTGAATAATAGAACAAAGAGTACGCTCTAGACCGGCTCTATCTGTAAAGTGTCCTGAGATAAATGTAGTTATGATCTGTTGCTATGAAAAAATAGAAAAGTCTTTAGAGACTTATTAGAGCAGCCTGATAATAAGGAATTACAATAATCCAGCCGAGAAATAGTGAAAATCCAAAGAAGAAGAAACAAACTCGACGCTCAGATGAAGCAAACAGTCTGAAAAGGAAAGCGACCGTCAGCCAGGAAAATCAAGAGTTACAACCGGAGCGACCGTGGACGTCACACATGCAGCACTGGTCTGCACTGCAGTCTGATATCTGGGATGTGTGCTCCCACAATTATCGTTTATCACCATAGGTGTCGCCAAAGAGAACGGAATCTTCAAGATTTTACTTTAAATGACTTGAAATGACAAATCCTGATCAAACAGAACTCCCAGATTCCTAACAGTAGTGCTGGATGCCGGGCTGATGCCATCTAGGGCAGCTGTATCATTAGAGAGAGAATCTCTGAGGTGTTTGGGGCCGAGAACAATAACTTTAGTTTTCCATCCATCCATCATCTTCCACTTATCCAGGGCCGGGTCGCGGTGGCAGCAGCTCCTGAGGTGGTCCAAGGTCAGACAGGATACATAATCCCTCCAGCGAACTCTGGATCTGCCCTGGGGTCTCCTTCTGACCCAACTAGGTCTGGCTCCTGGGGTAGCCCCGGTCTCCCTGATCCAGGTGAAGCAGTTGTTCCATGTTTCTGCCTTTTCATGGGGGGGGTTTGAACCACTCTTAGTCAGGTCCCTTTCCTGGGACCAGTTTGCCTTGGGAGACCGTACCAGGGCTAATGCCCCTGACAACACAGTTCCCGGGGACACGGGAACCCCTCCGCCACGTTAAGGTTGCGATTCATGGAGGGGACAAAACTTCAGTTTCTCTCTGAGTTAAGTAGCAGAACATTTCTCCAGGTAATTAATTACCCAAAGGAAGCATAAATAAGGTGAAAAGAATGGGTCCGAGCACAGAACCTTGTGGAACTCCATGACTAACTTTTTTACACTAATTTAGAGCCATGCCTTCAGGAGCAATTAAGGGTTAAGTGGCTAAGGATCGAACCGCCATCACCCTCCAAAAAAAGTCCTGATACAGAATGAAACACAGCTGCTGTCTGTATGCCTCGCTTTAGATTTGAACAGTAGAAGATTTATGAGCGTTGTATTTATGTTATCTGAAGAAAATTACAGGAAAAGTTTTGATGTAAACTTTGAAAGAGAGAGAAGAGACAAAGTATTTAAATCGCAGGCCAGACACTGATTGTGTGATCGTTGGTACCTCTCTAACTTCCCCTCTGGTCTGTGTCTGGTGTCTGCTGATGCTAAAATGCTAAATCTCCCTCTTTGGGGTTGATGAACGTTCTCATCTTATCTTACATTTTTATTTCATAAATGTGCTGATGCTCTTATGTATTTTAAAATTACAAAAGCTTTATAAAATATATCATGTGTCTTAAATTGTGCGTCTAACACTGAAACTTTCAGCACATGTTCAGTTCAGACCACATGCATGTTAACAATTGATTTGCTCCGGAGTCAAAGTGCAGCTGGATTTCTTTCCTAATTTCTTGCAGTATTGATGAGTAGTTTCAACATTCCTGCCGCTCCCTCGGTTCCTGCAGACTCTCTGGGCTGTGACACAGTTGGCAGCGGCGACACAAACAGGAAGCGGGCCAAAACTCTGCAATTCATTCTGCAGTCCGGTTAAAAATTGTTCAGTGGGCAGTGGAGTGAATATTATACTGAGACAAAGGGAGAGCTGGCAGAGACACAAGCCTCAGTGAGCAGTCAGCTCAGCAGGGCTCGTAGCTGTTAGCTAGTTAAACATCCCACAGAAAGCAGATAATGAGCAGCAGAACTTATCCGTCCCAGATTCACACAAACCCTGTGATCAATTAATAACTGAACATATAAAACACTGATTTGGAAAGTTATAAATTGATTAGCTTAGCTTAGCATGAAGACTGGAAGCAGGTGGAGTTCAAAACTCAACCTACCAACGACTTCCCAGATGAATTCCCAGATCTTTATGCTAAGCTAAGCTAATCACCTCCTGGCTCTATCTCCACACTTTATGCACACGTGGAGGCTCAATAATTCAAACGTAATATGTCATTTGATTAATAAACAGCATGGCCGTACGTAAACAAAGTGGAGACTGCATAAACAGAAGCAAGAGCATTGTAGCATGTATGCTAACGCTTACTTGATGCTGCTCACATCAAATTAAAAACTCTGTTGCTCGCTTACAAAAGAGCAACAGAAACGGCCCTTACCTACCTGAACTCCCTCGTCCAGGTGTGCACTCTCTCCCGCCCCCAGGATCTGTCCTGTAAAATAAAACATTTCTAAATAAAAACATGAATTCAACATGTGCTTTAAATGGAAATGTTTAAAGCAGAGAATACAAAATAACTTCTATTTTTCTTTTCTTATTATTATTATTTTTTTTTTTATTAGCTAAATAAGTACAAAGTTTCAGCCTTGGCAGCGGCTCCTCTCTCGGTTCAGAAACCTCTGGAAACAGCTCAAACACTCTTTCAAATTAAGACCTCCTTTATAAAATACAGTGCATTATTTAGCAGTTACTGATGAAGCGAAAAGAACATTTACATCCACCTTCTGGAGACCAGCAGCTCCACACTGATCACACAGTAACATCCACTGTGCAGGAGGTGGAGACCAGCTGCTCTCTGATATTTAATGAAAGGCCTGATACAGCTCAATGGAGTGGTTTCACTCTAATCCCAGTATGAGTCAGCCTTTGAGTGAGTGTGTGTGTGTGTGTGTGTGTGTGTGTGTGTGTGTGTGCGTGTGTGTGTGTGTGTGTGTGTGTGTGTGTGCGCGTGTGTGTGTGTGTGTGTGTGTGTGGCTAAAAGCTCAAACCACATAATCCCATTCATCCGTAATTAAAAGGGATTTGAGCTGCAGCCCTCCTGCAGCGTCTGGGAGATGCAAACAGTCGATCGATGCTTTGTCAGGTCTAACGATGCGCAAAGTGAAGCCGTGTGGAGCTCGACCCTGTGTGTATGTGTGTGTGTGTGTGTGTGTGTGTCACTGCTGGTCAGAGAGTTTGGTTTGGATTTACCTGCATATGTTACCAACCAATTAAAACACTGTATCTATAACAACACAGTATCTCAAAAGAAATGAGTAGGTCACATTAGTAACGTTCCTGTTTCTGTGAATGGAGTCTGGCGTCTTTGGAGAGAGCAATGTAACGCCTGTTTGTGGTTAAAAAATCTTCTTAAAGTCATCGTAACATCTTGACTCTTCTTCTTCCACCACTGTAAACAAGAATACTGATACATCCGTCACATCTCTCCTCCTGTCTCTAAAGGGAGTCTCGGCCAAGACAGCAGCATAAAGAGGTCCACATGAAGAACCAACAACAGACTAGAAACAAGCAGAACGTTCATCAAACAATAAATGAACATTATTCAGCAGTAAGGGCGAGATGAGCAGAAACATGAAAGCACTTCTATAACGGTCAGTCTGAGTTAATGACGTTAATGTGATGAACCTTTTATAGCAGCGAGGAAATCAAATGTGTGTCTTTGTAAAAAGAGAATAATAATAACTTTAAAAAGTACCATCAATAAACTTTCTGTTAAATTGTAGTAAGTCTGAAATAGTTTGTACCTCTCAGCAGAAGAGTTGATATAAGACGATGTTATTATTCTGTTGTTATTATCACAGCACAATGATGTTTCACTGTATGTAAAGATGGTCACAGAAAGGTAACACCTTTTCACTCATAAAGCGCTAAAACAGAACGCTACGAATACCACATAATATCCTGATTAGCATTAGCATACAGTGTGCTTTGGGTAAACGTCTTCAGTTCTCTGTTCTCAGGAGGAACCGCAGACAGAACCAGTCGCTCTGTGTTGGTCGTTGTTCTTGTAAAGCGTTATAGACACAGCAGCGATAAGCTTCAGGCTGTTTGTTCATCGGGACACGTGAGACGGTCTGACAGGTCTGACACACAGCTGCTGCAGTGTGGACACTAAAGACGTCTACATTCATCAGAACAGACGAAACCAGAGCTGACGCACATCTGTGTCAGCTCCCAAAACAAGTCACCATGTATACTGATTGTTACATGCATATACTATCAGCAATATAAAGTATATAAACCTTTGCATATTTATTTCTTCATAATAAAAGCAGTAAGGGTAGCAGTCAGCAGCAGCAGTAATACAATAGTAGCTGTAGCAGTCATGTGACGTAGTATTAAGTGTAAAAACGTCTACGTTTGGCGACCTCAGGATTTCAGTTCTGCCTTCTGCAGATGATGTTGTCCTGTTGGCTTCATCAAGCCGGGACCTCCAGCAGGCACTGGGGCGGTTTGCAGCCGAGTGTGACGCGAATGGGATGAGAGTCAGGTCAGGTGCATTGCCCCCTCAGTGTGGGGAGTGAGTCTCTGCCTCAAGCGAAGGAGTTTAAGTATGTCGGGGTCTTGTTCACAGTGAGGGTAAAATGGATCGTGAGATTAGCAGACAGATCGGTGCAGCATCAGCAGTGATGTGGGCGTTGTACCGGACTGTCGTGGTGAAGAGGGAGCTGAGCCTGAAGGCAAAGCTTTCCATTCACCAGTCGATCTACGTTCCAACGTTTACCTGTAGTCACGAGCTGTGGGTAGTGACCGAAAGAATGAGCTTGTAGGTGCAAGCGGCCGGAGGGTGTCAGGGCTCCTGGGCGCCTCCCTGTAGAGGTTTTCCGGGCTCGTCCAGCTGGGAGGAGACCCCGGGGCAGACCCAGAGCTCGCTGGAGGGATAAGATATCCTGTCTGGCCTGGGAACGCCTCGTGATCTCCCAGGAGGAGCTGGAAAATGTTGCTGGGGAGAGGGACGCCTGGGTCACCTCGCTGAGCCTGCTGCCTCCACGACCGGGCCCGGATAAGTGGAAGATAATGGATGGATGGATGGACGTTTGGCTGTTAGCACACACACACACACACACACACACACACACACACACACACACACACACACACACACACACACACACATTGCTGTAAATAAGTGAGCACCATTTGTTCAAGCCCCAATTTATGCAACCAGACATTATTATGATCCTGTCTTACTGTATGTGGACATTTACTGCTCATGAGAGAGAGACAGGGAGACAGGGAGAGAGAGACAGACAGACAGAGAGAGAGAAAGAGACAGGGAGAGGGAGAGAGAGAGGGGGATAAGAGTTACATAACAGTGTTGAAATCTATCTGGAGTCACATGTTCAGTGTGCAGTGAAACACACACACACACACACACACACACACACAGTGTGATTGTGAGCCATGTGAAGAAGTGTGTGGATGGCAGGACAGAAAGCTTCACATGTGACCAGCCGGAGAGAGGAGGAGACGTGACATAATAATACGACTGCAGCTCTGTTACTTCCTGCTGGAGGAAGTTACCAAAGTAAAAGCACAAATACAACACAATGTACAAACAGTCTGTTAGAAACATTTCAGATGCCATGGAACTGACAATGCTTCTGTTAAATACACGCGTATGTTTAGTGGAATCATTTAAATCAGGGCTGTTGTAAATGATAACTCATAAAGAAGAAGCAGAAGCTCCTGTTTGCTTTCCATCGTCTTTTTATCGTCTTTTAAATGTAGTTTCATGATTTTTATTGTGTATGTGAATGTAATATGTAATATGTGTTTCTCTGCTCCTGTAAACTTTGAACCGTCTTGTGTTTGAATGCTGTTACATAATATAATAACAATGAATATATTTGTCTTGATTTAAGACATCAAAAGTAAAAGTTGGATGGATTGTATAACTAGTCTATTAGGAACACTGTAATTAGCTTCATCCAACAGACAGGCTGTTGTTTCACGGTGCAGTCAGTCACTGTTCTCCTCATGGGAACAAGCTGTATCTCTCCGACCGTGAGTCTGATTTACTGCTCAGCTTCAAATCAAACCAAACGCTCAAAGAAAACATGAGAGAGAAACATGATTCTGTTTCCACTCAGGAGTTTAAACCCGCCTGCTGCAGCCTGACGGGAACAAACACAACAGGTTTATAGTGTGCTGCCCACATATATCATACAGCAGCACGAAGCGCTGATTTGTGTTGAAAGTAGTCAAGCACATGTCTCACTGAACCTGCATGTGAATACAAGCTGTTGACGAATTCAAGCTGAAATATTTTGATGTCATTTGTCACAAATATTGTTCCCATGTAGCCAGCTCTCTTGTTCCCCTCAGTCTGATTATTTTAGCACCTTTCAGCTCGACAGGTTTGGTTTGTCGTTCGCTCTTACTGCTTTGACTCTCCGCAGGATCATTTCTGCCACAACAGGCCGATTTTTTTAGTAAAGAAAACAAGTCCAGCAGTAAACAACAGCAGCTTAAACAAAGTGGAGCATTTAGCAGCCAGTTTTTTCTTCGGCATTGGTAGAGACCAAAACAGAGCGAAAACAGAGTGAATACATGACTTCAGATACATGAATCAAAGCTGCGATTGACCCAGTTTTTATCCTACCAGGAAAACAGTCGACGAAAGAACACAACACAACACAACATGAAGGTGAACCACTGAGGCTCAGGTGAAACATTCACTGACTGACAGCAGCGATGAAACCGTCTGAATCGGTCGGCTACTTTAAAAACAACCTGCACCTGACATAAAGGTGTGACTGCTTCAAGTCGGATTCTATAAAGAATATTTCAAACAATCACATTTTGACAATGCGAGGTAGTCTTATAAATACAGCAGATCCAACATACAGAAACACAAAGATAAAAAGCATCTTAATGATTAAAAGGTTTGTTTGCTGCTGTTGTTGCCAAGTTCTTCCTACGGCGCCTCTCTGAGTGATAAATATTCGAAAGATTCAATCCTGACTGATAGAAACAAAATGAAATCAATAAAGATGGAATAACATTTCTTGTAAGAATGAGATAAAAATATAATTTAAGTATTAACAGGGCAGTAATAAGTTTTAATATTACAAAATCAGAATCAGAAATACTTTATCAACCCCCGGGGGGAAATCTGGGAAAAGTCTGGTAGAGAGAACATCAATCGAAGACACGAGAGAAAAAACAAGACTTACTGATTGATAACTGAAGGTTTGACAGTTTGATGTTATCATGAAACTGGTGAAATCAGTTCGAAGCTTAAAGTAACTTCAGTTCAGTTCTGACTCGAGCTTTTACGAGCTGTCGTCAGCATAGCTGTGATTAGAAACGTTATTGTCTTGTGTTATTTGACCTACAGGGGAAACTACAGGTTGAATTACAGTGGTCCCAGAATCAAACCCTGGGGGACTCCACCTCACTGTAATTTTATCAGATGTTTGGTCACCAGTGGAAACAAGGTAGCCTCTGCCTTTGAGGTATCTGAACCCAAAATACATCATATCGTTAAGCTTCTGCAATGGAAAGTTGCTCTAAACTCTAAAATATGAAAGTAATTCTCTTCATGTGGAAAACAAAGCTTTAGTCATGTGTGTCGGTGTGGGCGGGGTAAAGCTTCTGACGCCACATCCATTAATTCTGGACATCCATGACTCCTCTTGAGGACATCAACGTAAAGTTTTATGACCAATTCCAGAAATGTGTGGACCATGCTTTGAAGTCTGAGGGTCTGACAGAATACTGCAGGGTTTAACACACGGGCCTCTCCTTAAACCATATCATTCACACCCTTACTACTGAAACTACTATTACTGCGGCCAGTTCTGCGAGTCATGCTGCTCCAGAGAAAGATCAAGTGGTCAGAGCCTGAACAGGAAATGTGTTGAACAAGATAAGAGAAGAATTGTAAGACTGTCTTCATTGTAAGACAGCTAAAAATAGTCTGTAAACACAATAAGGATCAGCTGTCAGGGACGAAAACTGCATGATTTCATTTTCATGTGCAAACTCCTGATGTCAGTTGTTTGTCAAGTTCAAGTCAGGACACAAAAACAAACAAACAAAATGAGAAGGAAGATTTTTGGCAGAAATGTAAAAAACGTCTAAACGGCTAAACATCTGAACTTTGTTTTTATTGTTTTTGATGGACACAGACTGAAAGATGGCCGACATGACAGCTCCCCAAAAGTGAAGGCAAACCCCCTCTATCGCCCCCTGCTGACTGGCTGCAGTATAGCTCATAAAGCCCGCCCTCTCCAAACGTGTAAGAGGGCAGCAGCCACTCCGGGCTCAGTTTGGCTTCATTTTCATTGTCCATCTGTTTAACAGCACTCATTGGTTGTTTATCTTGTTGTTGTTTACAGAATAATCAAAGTAAAGATGACATGTTAGTTACATGTGTTGTTTGTTATACTGAGCTTGAGAAGTACGTGTGGGTTAATTGGTAAACCTCTGAGACATCGATTCCTTTGCCAAGAAAGTGACATTTGTCACGATTATGAAAAAACTATGGGTCCACTTTTAATGGAACTTTGTGAAAAGGTGGATTATAGGCCAACGAATAACTCAATACGTTTTGATTTAAGATTTAAGAAAAGCTGTATAATTGCCCTTAAATCAGAGCTACAGTAATATCTTGATCGTTTTAAATACAAAGAATAATCCTGAGATGATGTCTGAAAATATCTGAAAGATCAACCAATCGACAGACACAAGGTGATGTCTTTAAATCAGCTGTTTGTGTCGTTCAGTCCTTCGTTACATCAAACACAGAACTTTTGGAATTTTTTGAGAATCATCACTTTAAACCAAATATTTGTAAATTAAAATTCTACCAACCAACAAATCTAGTAATTGATCAATCGAGTCAGTATGAGACGTTATTGTAGTATTTCTAAAGCCCTATAAATATCAGGGGAGCATTGGAGTTCTTAAAACAGATCAAACTGGAGTTCGATGGTTTTCTTCATCACTGTAACTCAGCAGACATCAGGGTGCCGGTTTTTAATGACCTCACTGTTCTGTGCCGTGTGTTTGGCTGGTTTGTTTTGCTGGATGTTCGTCCGGCTCAGACTAAATACAGGCGACCTTGAGCTCTCTCTCTCTCCTGCCTTTCTCTGCCTCGTTTCACCATAGTAACAAACAGACATGAGGGGAGGTGAAGCTGCTCTCTGCTCAATGAGTCTCATGTTGTTTTCTTCCCGGCACACAAATAACTGCTTGCAGAAATGTCAGGGATGTTCATATGATAGTGACACATGGAAATAAGGTTTAGGTTTAGTGATAACACAGTGCTGTTGTTGTTGCAGCTGCACGTGTTGTTCTGGTTTTTCTTTGTGTCTTTTCATGAAAACACATCATGTGTTTCCCCTTTGAGCAGAAATGCTGCTCTGCTGTGGGCACACATGCATCCCTGTTAAGCTACATAATCTGTGATTGTTGAATGCTGGAAGGTGTAACTTTGTCCCTTCAAGTCAGATAAAGGAATTAATAAAGTGTTAGCTCCCAAAACTTAGCTCCCGCCATCAGGCAGCAGCATAAAGAATCTGAGAGTTCTGCTTTATCAGGACACATCCTTTAACTCCAACATAAAACACATTATGAGGACTTTAACATTAACAGTCCTGACTCCCTTCACGGGCCGCCACAAATACATCACTGTATGACAAATCTCTGTTTGCAGACTCTACATAGAAACATAGACTCTGTAGGCAGGGACGTGTTTTGGTTTCCGTTTGTAGTACGCTTGTAGTCCGAGTAATATTAAGCAATCATGTATCAGCAGGCTGCAGCGTATACAGATCACAGCTCCGTCAGCGTCACCTGACAAGGATTTAGCTTCTTATTAATCTCTATAAACAGACATCTGCATGCTAACAGCTAACAGCTAACAATCTGCTCTAGATCTAAAATTCAACTTGATGCTGTCTCATGAAAGCCTATCAGCATTCAGATTTCCCGACTTCCTTAAATGCAAGCCTGCAAGCTTTAAAATAATGTAAACAGGTGAGCTGTATAAAGATTCTCCCCGTACAGTTGTCATGAAGAGAGAAATGAGCTATAGAGACCCAAACTGTTTTTTGTACCAGGCTGTAAACATGTTTATTTCTGCTGTAAAGTTTAACATGGGGCTCTATGGGGACGGACTCACTGCTGGAGGCAGCCTCAAGTGGACACCAGAGGAACTGCAGCTTTTGGTACATTTGCAGTAGCTTCATTTTTCAGCCCCTGATGTTGCTGCTGGGTTTTTAACAACATCTGAGCTCTAAGGTACAGAAGAAAAACCAGACTGTATCTGACTGTAGGATGTAAACTAAACCTGGTTTTCGTCTCAGACTCCTCCACACACTCTGAGGACATGAACTTGGTGTCCTCAGCTGAACGCCCTGCCTGAGCCTGTGGAAGATTACTGAACTCGAAGCTGAGCTGAGACACTTTAGTCTGCAGGAGGGAGTGCCCAACATGTCAAACATTACATTGTTTAACATACTATTTGTTCAATGTGGTTCAATGAGTCTCGTGACAGCTGACGGGCTGACACTGTAATCATTATGATAGAGGAAGGACGATAAGAGATTAACTGAGGCAGCTCATTATTAATCACCTTCTGAATTAGTCATTCGTCTGACTAATTCATGGTAAAATCTGGCAACAACAACATCGACAGGAGGGACGAGCTGCAGGTTAAAAAGCAACACAATATCTGCTATGTAACGTGTTCTCTCAGAGCTGCTTGTCCTGTGATAAATTAGAGATACTAAATTTAACATGCTGATTATGGTCCTGTTCACTGTTTAAAAACCAACACAGCGTCATTATGAGGCAGAGATCAGGCCTGAACATGCACAAAGCCTCGAATGGATCACCTGTTAACAGCAGACGAAAGAAGTGTTGTACTTAAGTATGAATTTAAGACAATTATACTTTGTTGATTTTGCCCATTTTATGTATCTTTATACTGCTACTCCACTATATTCCAGAGAGAAATATTGTTTTGTTTTCTACACTCAAGTCCTTCTATACTGAAAATATTACACATCTAACAAATAAAGTATAATATATTGCTGTAGATTTAATGTTTACTTCCATAAATAATCCTTTGTAACAGAGTATTTTTATATTCAGTGAATAATCAGAAGAGAAAATGAAAAAGTCGCCCTCAAAAAGAACAAAGCTGACATCTTAGAGATTACTTCAATATAATGTTACTAATTTATTTCATCATTTATATTATTACACATATATATATTAATAATTATTAATTTTATTTTGTAATATTAAAGTATTTTGTTGGGTCAGAACCAACCAAATGAGGCTGCGGTAGACCCTAAACTCCGGTGATGTTTCTTTGAAACCAGAAACAGCTGGTACATCGCTCTCCTCAAAGCCATCAGACTACCTGGACCGTTATGTTTTCAAGCAAAGGGCCACTAACAGAGCTGCTGGATTGGCAAGTTGGGAGTGAGAAAAAACCTGTTGGCTGAATTAATACTATTTACATACGTTATATCTTGAATAAATTCATAAAAGGTAACTACCTTGTAAACTAATCGAGTAAACTTAGAGTAGTAGAAGTAGAAAAGAAGCTACAATGGAAATACTGAAAGTAAAGGACACAAATAGTGCTGAACTACAGTTCCTGAGTAAAAGTACACAGTGTGTAAAGGAAGCACAGAAAGTACAAAAGTATAGAATCTACAGAATGTAAAGAAAAGGAGAGATTGTAAAAACAGTTAAGAATGTAAAAAAAGTACAGATTGTAAAAAAAAAGTTCAGAAGGTCAAAAGTTCAAAATGTAAAAAAAAGTTGAACATGTAAAAGAAAAGTTCAGAATGTCAAAAAGTTCAGAATGTAAGAACATGTTTAGAATTTTTAAAAAGTACAGATTGTAAAAAAAAAAGTTCAGAATGTAAAAAGTACGGAATGTAAAAAAAAAAAAAGTTCAGAATGTAAAAAAAAGTTTGGAATGTTAAAAAAAGTTGAACATGTAAAAAAAAGTACAGAATGTAAAAAAAAGTTCAGAATGTAGAAAAGTTCAGAATGTAAAAAAAAGTTCAGAAAGTCAAAAAGTTCAGAATGTAAGAACATGTTTAGAATTTTTAAAAAGTACAGATTGTAAAAAAAAGTTCAGAATGGAAAAAGTACGGAATGGAAAAAAAAATAAAGTTCAGAATGGAAAAAAGGTCAGAAATTAAAAAAAAGTTCAGAATGTAAAAAAGTACAGAAAGTAAAAAAAAGTTCAGAATGTAAAAAAGTAGACTAAGTGTAGTCTAGACTAAGATTCTAGATCTAAGAAATTAGATTGTAAAGTACACAGTTTACAAGATGTACAGATAATTATGAAAGTACAGTGAAGATAGTACACAATGTACAGGTAGTACAGAATGTACAGATTGAGTCTCAGTTGAAACTTTATATGCAGCAGCCTGACAGAGGTCACACGAGGCATTCACTCTTACATCTGTAAATCACAGACTTACTCTGACTACAGAAAAACAAGTAGGACAGAAACTGGTGGACTCGCCTGGTTTGACCTCAAACGTGACGTTCCATACGTCTGAGCACGGCATAAAGAGGCTGCTCACGTGGGCTCAGACTCACGGCATATATAACATACGGCGTCATTCATAGCTCTGGCAGGCAGCCAGCTCGTCCTTGGGAAACCTCACATCCTGATGTTAAGGCCAGCTTTATGGTGGGCTGCAGGGACAGAGAGAGAGGGTTTACAGTCCTGCTTTGACAGCAGATATCATTTTCAGGATACAACAACAGTCTTTTGTTTCGTTATATGTAAACTGCTCCCTGTTCACTGCTTAAATTGTCACATATGTAACTCTAATCAAGTGTTAAACACAACAGCACAGACCTCCTCACACACGTCTCTGAGCAGACTGGTGTTGTGCTGTGACTCTATCAGCGTGACCCACATGTTGTTTCTGTATCTGGAGAGATTAGAAAGAACAACATGTTGTTAAAGAGTCACTGATGCATGAAGTCAGTGCTGCAAAGTACTGTGGCGGATTGTAGGGTGCGTGTTTCACCAGCACAGTGCAAGGAAGTCACAGAGGGCTTCTCTTTGGTTTAGGCTCATTTAATGAAATCCAATGACACCATTACAGAAGCTTGTTCAACGCAAGGGTCAACAACTGGGTTATGAGAACAGACAGACACTTTCCCTAACGGTTTACACAAAAACATAATACAACCTTAAACGTAACAGAATCAGTACTCAACCCTTAACTTTTAAAACGGCAGGACTTTTCTTAACAAAAGAACTAGCTTCCTGGGAACGCAGAGCATGCTGGGCACAACGCTACAGTACTCAAGTGCTGTACACAAGAAGAACTTTGAGGTTATCTTTAAAGACTTTCCAAACAGGGAAAGAAGAACAGAAAACATATCAGGTTGCATTATGGGAAATGTTGGTCAGACAGCGTGTGAAGCATGATTGTCATGATGCTTTTAAATCTGAAGCAAATGCAGACGTGCCTTAAACTTCATTCTTTCTCATGTCCAGCAGGGGGCGACTCCACTGGTTTTAAAAGAAGTGTGATTCTATAGATGTCTATGAGAAAATGGTCTTCCTCCTCTCCTGATTTATTCCCTCAGGAAAGATAACTTCAAGATAAATTCTTCTTGTTCGGTTGTTACAGTTTGTCATTTTGTCACATTAGCTTGAAGTTCCTGCAGGCTGTCGAGTGAGGAAATCCCTGTTTGATGCTTTTTGACACTGAGTGTTATTCACAATGAGTGACATTAAACCAATCAAAGAGTACGACATTAAAATTCATTAAAATGAAGAGTTAATTTGTTGTGGTGAAATTACAGAGAATAACATAATAATAATGCGTAGTGTTTTAATTAATACAGCTTTAAAGGAAAAATGTGGTGATTTATTTTATCATCCAAAAACTATTAAAAACACATCAATAAGGCAAACTAGTTAATACACACACACACACACACACACACACACACACACTGGGGTTTACTTTAAAACAATCCCACAAACATCCTCCTGCTGCCACAAATACTCACTAAAGAGCCAAGAGAGGAATCATCCACCGCTGAAAATAGTCCCCAAGCAAAGTTTTCGCTCCTGTTTGTTGGAATCTACAGCGAGGAGCTGTTTGAGGAAATTATGAGACATTTTATTTATAAGAAACGATTTATGTGTGTGTCGTTTTTTAAAGATTGTGTTTGTAAACAGGAACCAATGTGAGCTGGGATCTTCTCTGACCACCTGGACCTTCTAAGGTGGGGTAATATCCAATACTCACTAAAGCAGCAAATGTGCATTAATCCGCCACTGAAAGTAGTCCCCATCAAATGCACAACCTCCCCCTGTTCACATGGACATACAACATGGACGAATGTAACGGACCTGGAGCTGAGAGCCAGACAGGAAGTCACCAAGTGTTTAGAAAAATGGACCAACATGATTCTTGTCTTTAAATTTGGAAGTGGTGTAGTATATCTGGAATATAAAAGGAATATGAGAACTTCCTTTAAGGATTGTAGCTGAGGTTTCTTTAGGGTGACATTATTGACAGAACGTTATTAAGATGACTGCTGTGTGACTGACCTTTTATTGTGATGGTCCAAACACAAGCAGCTTATAAACTGCAACATCAGTCTATATGTGATCTCTATATTGTATGAGCTCTTCAGGTTCACAGGGGCTGTACGCTGTGAGGATATCGCCATCAACTGGAAGAAGTTAGCATTACAGCCTGAAGAGCCGGCCCTTTAAATATAGTTGATTTGACAGAAACAAAGAGTACAGGATGTCTGGTAAATTTAAAGGGAACATTTTTAGCTCAGGTTTTGTTTTGTAGTCGAGCAGCCACAAAAAGAACATGAACAAAGAAAAAACAGGAAATATCAAAGTTTAACTCTTTAAGTTTGTGGGGAAGATTAAAGGCTCAGGTTTGTTTTCTTCACAAGGAAACATTTGTTGAAACGTTTTAAGAATTACAAAATAAGTAAATTAAATAACAAGAAAAAGAAGAAGTTTGAAGTTTGTTTCTGCTCTAGAAGTGAAAGCTGAACCTCACTGACAGCTTTAATTTCATCTCAGCTGTGCACACATTACACGACACACAAATACACACTATCTCTCTCTCACACACAAACACACACAGAGTAAACACACACACACACACACAGAGTAAACATACACACGTATACAACACAACATTGTGCGTGCTGTCAGGATTTATTCAGAGCTCTGTACATCAGGGTTAATCCACTGTCTGTGTGCGTTCACAGGTTTATATTTTAAACTAGCAGTTTGTCTGAAGCTGAATCGTGTTCCTTAAATAAAAACTGTTTCTGCTCCTTTCTGTTCGTCTCCTACAAGCTGATAAAGATTATTGTGTAGAGAAGCAGCAGCGTCCAGCTGGGACCTGAAAGACACAGAAACATAAACTTAGTCTTATTAGCCTGATTCATGTGTCATCTTTCTCATTGTGTAGCACCGACTCCTCCAGGGCACTTTTATTTTGAAAAGCAGAAACAGAACATTATCAAACACTGTTCTTGTTCTTATACGTTTATTTGATTTGATCTTGCTTTGACTCAAAATACCAAATGAAGAATTCTTTATGTGCATAAAAACACTGGTTCTTCTATCACATATATTTCTGTCGTTTTATTCAAGTCAAATCTATAACTCAGGAGTTTTACCGTCACTGGAGTTACAGGGTGGCATTAGCACTGAAATATAATCAATAAATAATGATGTAAAACTACCCAGAAACTAACTCACACATATGAATGCATCCACAGATATATTACTGTCTTTTAATATTTACGATTCTTCCACTTTATTTCTGCTGCTCAAACTTTTACTTGTGCTGAAGAATGTTCACAGCCTGGTAATGAAACTAAAAGATAATCAATTAATAAATAATGATTTTTTTTCAGCCTCTATAAAGAAATCAGCTCCAGATTTACTAAAAGAAAGTGATACATAAATGCATCAATAATTATATCTTAATATATCAACGGTTCTGAACGGTTAATGGTTCTAGTAAAAATTTAAAGGCATGACTTTTACTTGCTGTGGAGTATTTTACAGTGTAGCAGTGTTCTGCAGTGACTCGGATACCAGACCTGATTTTGAGGACTCGTGACTCGACTCGGACTCGATGGAGAGGAGGAGTCTGAACTACAATGTTACAAATTCATTTAGCAGACGCGTTGGACCCAAGTGATGTACATCTGAGAGTTATTGATCTATGCATTCATACCCGATGGCTCTGCCACGGGAGCATTTTGGGGGTCAGACATCTGCAGCGGTCAGGGATCGAACCGCCAACCTTTCAATTGAGAGACGACGACTCTACCACTGAGCCACAGCCGCCGAACTGTAGCTCTGATCGAGTTTGAAAAAAGCCCAATTGCAATTATTCCAAACAAAGATTTTTGACGATATGATGACGATAAAGAGACTGAAGCTGTATTTTGTGGTGAAATGTCCCTTTAACAGAAGAAATCTGCTTCATGTAAACATACCTGAGTGTTTCCGTCCTCCGTCTGGAGCTGAAGTGACCGACTCTAAAGAAACAAACACTTCCTGTTAGCTCGTAACAGACATCTAGGCCCCGCCTCTCACCTGTCATTCATCTGATACCCCACCCCTCACCTGTCAGACTCACCTGTGCTCCTGCCCAGCTCCACCTTGGAGTCGGAGAACTCGTGCCGTTTGCTGACGGAGCAGACGTGGGTCCCGAAGTCGTCCATGCTGGCGCGCAGGACGGTGAGCGTGATGCTGCCGGGGGCGTAGCTGATGGAGTAGCCGGCGCTGCAGTTCATGAAGGACTTATGTTTGATGTAGTGACACAGCAGCGCGTTGTTCGGACTCCTCCACTGCACCGACAGCTGAGACAGGTGAGCGTGGTCCTCATAGTGATAGGAACACGGCAGAG
This sequence comes from Semicossyphus pulcher, assembly GCF_022749685.1. Lineage (NCBI taxonomy): Eukaryota > Metazoa > Chordata > Actinopteri > Labriformes > Labridae > Semicossyphus > Semicossyphus pulcher. Next base: position 188,978 of record NW_027211713.1, read on the forward strand.
TGGCACGCTGACCTGGCTGACAGAACACCTTCACAGCGCCCCCTGCAGGAAACAGAACCACTGTCTGGGTTTCACTCAGTAAAAAACTCGGTAAAATATGTTACAATTACAGGACTTTAGAGCTCTGCTGTGCTTATTAGTGGTTCATGTGCAACATTTTCCAGCAGCAGGAAGTTTCATCTTCAGTATGAAGCTCCTTCAAACTCAACAGCTGTCTCAGTTCAGGGGCTGCATCCTGCGAAGGCCGCGGCCTACATAGGATGAGTCACTCGTAGCCTGTGTAGACGCCAAGGCCGTGACGATGCAGCCAGACAGCTAAGCAATGAGCTCAAACTCTCCTGGTGAACACTGGAGTATTTCACAGCATCAAACATACATGATCCTACATGAGACATGTAGCAGACAGCGCTGTAACACCAGATGATAAAGTGTCCTCAAACGCACCACACAAATTGCTCCTGTCATGTATCTCCGCAGTTGTTTCTGTGCATGTTTCCGCCCTGTCAGGGCTTCACTTGTGATGCTTTCAGATGAAAAAGATTTCTGTGTGGATGTTCATGTTGCAGATAAACGTACCTTCAACCAGGTGAGACAGAACGAGTCCAAAGTACAGAGCAGCCGTTCCGGATGGTTCCACAGCTGATCTCCACATCTGAAGGATTCACTCACAGATTCAGACGTTCACAGGAGTTTATTTCATGATCTGAAGAATCAGGAGCACAAAGTTCATTAGAAGCGGCGGCCCGGCTTCACTTTTGATTTCACTGTTGGGTCAGTTTACAAGCTGAGAGTCTGCGGTCGCCTGGAAACTCTGATGTTTGATCCTGTGACTTATTTTAGTGTTTGACGTGTCTGCAGGAGTCATGAAGAGATATCTGAGCAGCAGGAGTCTGTTTGTCTCTTCAGGGGGTTTACAGGATGACTCAGCAGGTTTTATACAGAAGAAGATGGCCGACTCACCTGCAGTCATCCAATCACAGAGGGACACAGAAAAGGTCTTCCTGGAGAGGATGTTGCACCTCAAACTTTCAGAATAAAAGTAGTTTCACCACGAGGTCCATTCAAAGCTGTGTCTCAGTTTTTCACTCTTATGAGAACCATGAACGTGAATAAGCTGAGAAGCTGTTTACCTGTCCATAGGTTTGTGTACAGCTTCCAATAACCATTATTATAAATGGATTCATCTGACGACTTTTCACCATCAATCATTTAGCCGGGGAGGCACGGTGGTAAAGTGGTTAGCACTGTCGCCTCACAGCTAAAAGGTTGCTGGTATGAATCCCGGTTCAGACGTAGTGGGCCTTTCTGTGTGGGGTCTGCATGTTCTCCCCCTGCAAAGACATGCTCGTTAGGATCATTGGTGTGAGTGTGAGCGTGAAAGGTTGTCTGTGGCTGTGTGTCAACTCTGTGATTGACAGGTGACCTGTCCAGGTGTAGCCCCGCCCCTTGCCCAAGGACAGCTGGGATAGGCTCCAGCCCCCCGCGACCCTGAGCAGGATAAGCGGTGTGGATGATGGATGTTAATAAATAGTCAAGAATTAGTGAGAAGAGGCCTGCGAGTGTCTTCTTGTGCCAAACCTTTAATTTAATTTTGTTATTATCAGGGTCGCAGGGGGCTGGAGCCTATCATTGGGCAAGAGGCGGGCTTACCTAGACAGGTCACCTGTCAATCATTGTGCTGACAGAAAGAGACAGACAACCTTTCACGCTCACACTCACACCAGTGAACCTAACGAGCATGTCTTCGGACTGTGGGAGGAAGCCGGAGTAACCGGCATACCTACATGCAGACTCCACACAGAAAGGCCCGCTACGTCTGAACCGGGACGCGAACCAGGAACCTTCTAGCTGTATATGTATATATGTATATGTATGTATGTATGTATATATGAAGATACTGTATATACATCCGACAGCAGCATGACATCGATCCTCCTAAAGTTGAATTATAAACACCACAATGACAGAAATCAGTTTAATATCAATCAGCGCGATTATACGAGAACAAACAGAAACATGTTTTTTAGCCTCATTTCATTTTATAACCACAGAAATAATAAAGATTATAATTAAAGTGTACAGAGAGGAGAACACACTGTGCACAGGCATACAGAGGAATATTTACATATCAACACATTAAACACACGTTCATGTTTCACAGCTGACTTAAACACGCACACACACGACAGTGTAGTGACCAATCACGTCTAAGACTGTCTGACGAGCCTCATGCAAGAAACACTTCAAACTGGAGGCTGGACTTTCTTCATTACAACAAGTCACTAAAGTTGGTGAGTGCGTTTGCTCAGAGGACGTGGGACTCTGTAGCTGTCTCTGGAGCCCTGCCTGACCTGACCAGTGATGACATGTACAGCCGCATGTCCTCAGTCGACCGCTGGCTGTCGAGGTGGTGTCCAGCTGACCTTGTGGGCTTCATAGATAACTGGCAGACATTCTGGGGAAGGCCTGGTCTGATAGGAAGAGACGGCATTCATCCCGCTTCGGATGGCGCAGCTCTTTTGTCCCGTCACATGGCTAAGTAACACCTGACAAATCAGAGTTGAGCAGATCAAGTTCAGAAAGGAATTAACGGCAGGTTTCTGCAGATAGGACAGTTAGGTGTTTCTTTTTTAGAAGAGCAAATCCTCACAGTAAAAATAAGAAGTGTTCTTGCATGAGGCCTGACGTGTTCACGCAGCTCTGACTCTGATCATCTTCACACTCATGATAAGTCCTGACAGCTGAGAGCGTCTGAGACTCACTGTGAGATAAAATGAGCAGACTGTGCAGACTCTCCACGAGCCCGAAGATCAAACATCACGGCTGAATCCGCTTTACAGTCAGGCTGTAATCTTCTGGTTTCCTGGACCCGCGCTGAGACCATCTATAACTCAGGCTGCACTCACTGTTTAACTCGTAGAACCTCTTAGTACAGGTGTCAATCCTAGGTTTATAGAGACCAGTGCAGACCCGCCCCCTCAGGTCGCAGGTAACTTCCTGTTTGTGTCTTCGTGCCCAAAGCAGGTGAAACAAACGCCCCTCCACCGCTGTGATACAAAACGATGTCACAAAACCAACGAGACACGTGAACGATCACTGTACAGTACGCTTCATATTTTACAGTCATGTTGAGCCGGTCGGACGGCTGCTGGTGGTGACGGAGCGTGGACACGGCTGTCACTGGATCCCTCTGAACAAACACATGGCGAACACCATGGCGAAGAGCTGCAGAGAGAGCACGAGAGTGTTACAACTTCCTGTTTCACAGCTGACATCATTCACTTCATTTGTCTGTGATAGCAGGAAGCTTTTGTTCTTGATGGCAACATGTAGGCCCGCCCCTGAGTGCTGACTCACTTCCTGTAAGCAGACATGCATCCAGACATTTGATTTGTTTGTTTGTTAAAAACTCAATCATCTAACAGAGTTTAACTTTATAATAAAACAGAGTAAATAAATGTATGGATGCATGTCCGCTTCGGGCTTCGTTAACAAGGCTCACAAATATAACGTTTTATTTTGAAAGTAGGTTTAACTGTTTCCTGAAACAGCTTCTTTTTGAGTTTCTAACAAACAAACAGGAATAGATCTCATGATGTCATTTCCTACAGTTTCATTTCTTCAGTGTTTTTAATAAAAATAATCAGCGACGTTCTTATTCATGTTTTTATTCTGACTCTAGTTACTGACATTTACTAGTTTCATTTTGTTATGTGTTTTCATGTCTTTAAAATGAATTCCTTATAATAGTTGACAAAACATAAACTGTGTTATTATAATACTGGATAAATATTATTGATAGAAATCAGTTGTTTTTTAGGGTTTGGAGACAAAGTAGGAAAACAAATTAAAGCATTCCAGGTTTTAAAGTTCTGTTTGATTTCATTTAATTTTACATTTAAAAAAAGAGATTTTGTTTTAGTTAAACAAAGTTTTAGTTTCCACAAAACATTTCCAAACCAGTTTCTTCAATTTCAAAATAAAAGCTTTGAACATTACAGCACAGATAAGTCCTGTAGTAACGCCGTTCAGTGAGTAAGACTTAACAATTAACCTAGATATAATATTTCTCTGTGCTGAACCTCAGTCCAACATAACCGCCCTGAACCTGCTTATGGGAACAAAAGATAAAACGTCATACTTCGATCGTCAGCACGACGATGGCCAGAGCTCCGGCTGTGTAGATGTACATCTCAAAGTATTCCACCATCGCAGAGTAACAGCCCTGCAGACACAGACACACATGAGGGAACATGACAGCCTGGAAATATCATCAATTATTATTAATAGAATTATTGCTCATATTATCTATTGCTATATTATTATGCTAATAAAAGCACCTCAACCCAAACCAGGCTTCACGTCCTTCCTGTCCAAGAACAATCTCTTGGACTCGGTCTGGCTTCAAGCGGGGCCACTCGACAGAAACGGCACGACTGTCGGGAGCTGAATCACTGCGTCTGGCTGAAGCTGCTGGACAGTCCTCAGCAACAGAAACGTCTCCTGTCTACCTGAACGCCCTCATCCAGGTCTACACTCCGTCCCGCCCACTACGCTCTGCCAATGAAAGGCTCCTGGTGCTCCCATCACATCAGGGCCCTGAGTCTCTAACTAGACTCTTCTTCTCTGTCGCCCCCCGGTGGTGGAACGAGCTACCAAACTCTCTATGAACACCTCTGACCTTAATGATACTGATGCTTTTGATGATGATGATGATGCTTCTTCACACCCTGTGCGCTCCCTCTGTGCTCTGCCTGTCAGCACCTGTCCGATCACACCTGAAGCTCTTCCTGACTTCGTTCCCTCCTGTCTTGTTGCTTGTGTTGTATTAACTCTCAGATGTGCGTCGCTTTGGACTAAAGCTACATGAAGCTGTAACTTTGTATTTCTCATGTTTTCACAGTACATTCCTCTCTGGTGGCGCACGTGTGTGTGTGTGTGAAGAGTGTGTTTCCTGTGATGACCTTGTTGTGTCTGAAGGTCACGCTGCCGCTCACACACTGCTCCACGCTGACGTAGCTGCTCCTCTGACAGCAGGCCTCCGGGACCTGCTGGGCCGGGCTCAGGAGCCTGAAGAGAGACTCGGAGAAGTCTTCGGGGCCGCTGACGCCACAACAGTCAAACTGTGAAGACAGAGACGAGGAGAGGGGACTGAAGACGGAAGAACTATTGATCCTATTTATCAAAAAGCTTTCCAGGTTACTCAAACAGAGGGAGTGAGATGGCAGCGCCCAGAGGAGGTGGACGCGTCGGCCATCTTTAAATACGGTCAGCTGCATTTCTTTATCAGTTCACTTTCTACAAATGTGGCCCTTCGGAAAATGTTGTAAACCTGTTCTTCATGGATGGTGATAATATCACACCGGGTTCAAAAGCTAACGGAGTGTCATCAGGTAACTCACCGTGGTCATGATGGCGTTCCAGGTGGAGGTGAAGACGTCGGTGTTGTTGTGACCTTGATAGTGACGTTTGAGCTCCAGGCTGAAGTACTCTCTGGTTAACTGCAGACACAAACACAGTCGATAGTCTGTCTGATAGACACTCTTTGTTCCTGTAGTTCTCTTGGTGTGTTTCTGCTCCAAATAAAGGATCAAATATTCATGTCCCTCCCTCACAGCGCTCTCACACACCGACTCAAACCCTGGAGGACAGACACGCGTCCACTCCATGTGAGCTCATGTGTAAAAACTTCCAGGAAACACCGAGCCTCCAGAGAGAAAAGCTGCAAAGTGCGTGACCTCGACCCGTTTTTTAAGTTTGTGATTATTTCAGCTTGAAGCAGCAACACGGCTTTAAACCTAAACCTGCACACGTCTGAATGTTTGATGGTGAAACCGTCTCTCAAAGCGGCTCTCTGTAGAGACCAGTGTGGATGAGGGTGTTACACTGTAAGGAAGTGTCCCTGCTTACCCATGATGCACTGGGCTACATGACTCACTCACTACATGATGGTAACATTTAGATTAAAATAGAATAATAATGTAAATATATATGGTATATATAATAAAGAACAAGGTAAAGTTCTGCTGTGGCGGGGCGAGCTGGTTTTACTCACGTGTTCTCTGAACAGGAAGGCGAGGACGGCAGCAGCCAGCTCAGCGAGGAAGATGAAGAGGATGAGCATGAAGAACTGAGAGGACACAAACAGGGAACTGTAACACTCTGATGTTCATCACGTACACGGCAGAGACATGAGTCATAAACATATCTTACATTGGCACACAGACACGTTTCACTGATATCTGAGTTCTTTACTTGTTTATTTTGTTCTCTGACATTCACATGTCCTGTGATTAATAAATATATGACGCACTGCTCGCTGGCTGTGAATAAAACCCTGTGTGTGATAATATTCAGAATAATTATGAGTGAACGATCTCATTCTGCAGATGTGAATCACCTTCCCGTCCTCTAGAGGGCGCACTTGTTTTGTTCTGCTCTCATGTAACGATCAGAGCTGTGCTGATGCTTTTAACAGCATCATGACGTCAGACTGATCATAAACCAACTGTGATGTCATCTCTCAGCATCATCAGATCTAATCAATTCTGAAATATTTTCTTGCTTCAGAGTTTTTTTTATCCCACTCCGAGCTGATGTGTCAATCAAAACTAAAAGTACAAACAAACACCTGAACCTCAGACAGACGAACACATTCAGGTAAAGAACCTGACTTTAGGTCCCAGTTTGATGCTAAAGTTGTACCTGAGCCTGAGTGCAGCACAAGAGGAGCTCTGGTTATTTCAATGTGAGAGAACATGAAGAACCGGGCCCTCTCTGTGGCTCACCGTGCAGCCCTAGAAGCACAGACGGAGGATCAGACTCACAAAGAGCAGCAGACACTTGTTCTCCCTGATGGCTCCGCAGCAGCCCAGGAAGCCGAGCAGGAACAGCATGCCGCCCATGGCCAGGATGACGTACACGCCCGTGAACAGCAGCGGGTTGGCCGCCACGATCTCCCTGAAGCCCATCGGGTCCACCAGCACCCAGACGCCCACCCCCAGCAGGAAGGAGCCGCCCAGCTGGCACACAGAGGGTTAAACTTCAGACACTTTGAACACAAGGATTCATTTTAAACACAACTTCAGTTTGAATTTAAATGATGGTGCACTCTTTTAAAACCCGCTCAATGAAGAACCTCAGTTTAGATTTTACTCCACATTAAACTCCGATTTAAAAGTGTTGCAGGATCCACTTCAAAGTAAAGACGATAAACGTTTAAACTGCCTGTTGGGAAGGATTCAATCTAATGATGAAGCCGGAGACATCGGGTCAGAAAAGGAAAGTGTTCTGAAGCTCAACAGGAAGTTGGACGAGCTGTCAAACATGGCGGTAAAAGAGATGCAGGTGTAGGGTCAGCTCTGGATTTTATGATGTTTAACAGTGAACATTATTATTATTGTTATTTGTAACCAAAGGCTGCAGACATTAACGTTTCTCTGCCGAGCCACCATGAGGAGGCTAACTCTCGTCTGAGCGAGACAGCAAACAACCAATCATTGTGTTCCTGATGCAGAGGAGCCAAAGGTTCCCCCCCTCACAAAGCTCTGACTAATGTTCATGTGTAATATACATGAGGTTCACTGAGCAGCATGATGGTGAGAGCAGCACAGCCACTGCAGAGAGTCCGAACTCACGAAGATGAAGAAGTTGAAGATGAACATGAGGTACTTCATACAGCTGAGACAGTCCCCCTCCATGGCTGAGCCTCCAGCTGACACCTCCCCCTGCCCCTGTCAACACACACACACACACACACACACACACACACACACAAAGATAACAAAGAGCGTTATTCATGGTAACGTAGGGCTGATATAGAAGCACATCATTAAATAAATAAGTTTCATCTTGTTAAACAATGAAACAAATATCCTGACATAAACAATGAAAGATAAAAAACTGCATGTTTGCATTAAAGACTTTTTAAAGACCAAACTGAGTCACTGTTTGTGGATGGATCAAATGAAAAGCCTTTCTAAGGACAGCAGCGCCGTGTGTCGCTCCGACGACGTGACTCTGACAGTCTGTCTCTGAGGATCAGCTGACGGGGACATGTGGGTGTGAGGGGGGGGGCATCGGGGGTGTGTGAAGAGGACCAACTGTGCTCTTCTGTCCCGATGGTGTTTACCAGTGAAAGGAACATTCAGCCAGCTGTCACATGTGAGGAGACGTTTTATCATCAGCAGCTCCACCACGGAGACGGATTTGATTCCTTCGGTCCACTTTGAATCATGTGTCACATCTGTGTTCTCGATCAGATCGATTGATCAACTAACCGACCAAACGCACGAGCATCACTTCCTCCTGACAGACACACAGCGTGACCAGAGGAGTGAGTGAAGCAGCTTTTACAAACACGTGTGTGTGTGTGTGTGTGTGTGTGTGTGTGTGTGTGTGTGTGCGTGTGTGTGTGCGTGCGTGCGTTTGCGGCTCAGCTCTCCGCTCTGTGTGAGCTTTTACAACAACCAAGTAAATCATCGGGCCGTTCGCTCTCCCTGCAATTACACACAGGTGGGTGAGAGCAGTGCACTCTGGGTAATTGCCGCCTCTTTAGGGGAGGTCAGGAGACACGCAGAGTCAGGCAGGTGGACGAAGAGAACACAGACTGTGAGAGTGTAAAGGACAAACTGAGGCTCTCAGGGTGTCAACACAATTTCAGTTTAATTATCCAAATAATCAAATTCTTCAACGAGGCGCTGCGACCAGTTTGGGTCCATTCATTCTGCTGTGCTGGTCAGCTGCAGGCTGGAAGAAGACTCCACGGTCGCATGGTTGAAACCAAACGTAGCACAGAAAGTTCAAACTGGTTTACATGAAACCTTTAGAGAACTTCAGAGCGCTAGTTAGCATTAGCATCTCTTATAGACTTTAGGTAGAGTGTGGCTTTGAGCTAATATCAACATGCTAACATGTTCTTATATTCAGGCCAATGCAGCAGTTATATGGTTAAAGTGTGACCTGGTTTCAGCCTCAGGATCTGACCTGTTTAAAGAGTCCGTGCAGAGCGTCAGTCTGTAGCCTCTCTCCGGGGAGCTATTGATCTCATGCTCTATGTAAAGTGGGTCTGCATGTGACTCCTCTTGTTATATCTGCAGTCATGTCTGTGGGACGCTGTAAAACTTCTCAAACAAACAGCGAGCTGTGTCCTTTAAACCATCATGCACTATCTACTCAAGGTTTGTTCCTGAGCTACCTCAGATCCCATCGGCTACAGTCTGACGACGTTACAGCCTCTGGGGACGCCGGTGAACATGCCGGGCGTGTAACCGGCGGTTAGCAATAAACGACTTCCAGTCCAGACTTCCTTCTCCGCGTGCTGCATCGTTTACAGAAAAAGAAGCCGTTTCTCTTGTGATTGACTTTAATTAACGGCTCTTCAGTTTGCTGAAATAACATCATGATGCAGGTTAGGAACAAGCCAACATGAAGCTTTGTCAGGTCTGTCCTCAAGAGGAGAAGAACACTACTTGCACATGACAGGTTTGTTGAACGGAGGTCGATCTGAGGCATTCAAGGAAGTCGGGAAATCAGAACACTCAATAGCTTTTGTGACACCGTCAAGGTAATCTATCTCGAGTTGAATTTTAGATCTAGAACAGATTGTTAGCTGTTAGCGGTTAGCATGCAGATGTCTGCTAATAGAGATTAATAAGAAGCTAAATCATCTTCAGATCACGCTGATGGAGCCGGGATGTCGTTAGGGTGGATTATGTTCTGCCTGCTTTTGCTCTCGACTGTTTTTCCTGCATACGCTGCAGCCTGCTGATACGTCATTTCGCTGCTTGAGTTTAACAAACATGTATAAAAACTACAGATCCAGCAGTCAAACTTGCACGGTTAGCATGCAGCTAAAATCTGCTTCACTTTAGGAGCAGACCTGTGCTGACGTGTTGGACACACCGTGTCCTCTCAGAGTGGACTCGAGGACAGACTGATGTCATGACGAGCGCTGACTGTGCACTGGGGGACAGGTTGAGTCCTAAAATAGAGTTTAAAATTCAGACACTTAAATAATTAAACTCAGACCAGACTCAGTGTCAGAGAAGTTGTCATGTTTCAGTAGGAGCTGCAGGCTCGAGTTTTCTGCTCGGTTAGTTCAGAGCTGTTAGAAAAGTGGACATGAGGAGGAGGAGGAGGAGGAGCTGCTCTCTGACGCTCAGACTGCGAAGCTTTAACATTACAACTACAGAGGAAGTCATTGTGAAGACTTAAGTGTTTGGTTTTATTAGAATTACAAACTAAGAGAAGTGTTCAAGTTTCTGTTCAGAATGAACGAACCAGTCGTTTAACAACGTTTAGACCAGTTTGCTTTAAGTGCTTCTGTTATGGATTTTAAGCTAGGCAAAGCTAACAGCTAGCTTTAACAAAAGGAGAACACGGCAAAGCTAACAGCTAGCTTTAACAAGAGGAGAACACGGCAAAGCTAACAGCTAGCTTTAACAAGAGGAGAACACGGCAAAGCTAACAGCTAGCTTTAACAAGAGGAGAACACGGCAAAGCTAACAGCTAGCTTTAACAAGAGAACACGGCAAAGCTAACAGCTAGCTTTAACAAGAGAACACGGCAAAGCTAACAGCTAGCTTTAACAAAAGGAGAACACGCCAAAGCTAACAGCTAGCTTTAACAAGTGAACACGGCAAAGCTAACAGCTAGCTTTAACAAGAGAACACGGCAAAGCTAACAGCTAGCTTTAACAAGTGAACAAGGCAAAGCTAACAGCTAGCTTTAACAAGTGAACACGGCAAAGCTAACAGCTAGCTTTAACAAGAGGAGAACACGGCAAAGCTAACAGCTAGCTTTAACAAGAGGAGAACACGGCAAAGCTAACAGCTAGCTTTAACAGGAGAACACGCCAAAGCTAACAGCTAGCTTTAACAAGAGGAGAACACGCCAAAGCTAACAGCTAGCTTTAACAACGTAACTACACACAGTGATGTTACATTGTGCTACTTATTAATATTACTTTTGTTTAATGAAACTAATTATGATTCAGATCAGATCAGTGTGGATTTTCATTCTC
>NW_027211713.1:205000-227500 GCF_022749685.1 Semicossyphus pulcher
GATCCTCCAGAGACACAATTACACCTGAGCCCCGAGAGGAGGCGGAGGAGGAGAGAGGAGGAGGAGGACGGCCGCTGCTTCCTGCACTCGGATACTCACTCCTGTTACCTGCTGCATATACAGAGACATCTATACGCTATAACGGGCTTCACAGAGATGCTGTATGTTACACTGGTCTGATGTTACTTTAATGGAAGTTAGAGAGTTTCACAAAAATCAGGATCAAAAAAGCCAAACACTGAGAACACCCTGGCTGACTCAGAGGAAGCCTCAGAGGAAGCCTCAGACACGCCGAAAAATCAGTAATCAGTACCGAGTATCGGCGACTACACCGTCTGTGCAAGGAACTAATAAGATCATCTGTTAGCTGCTTTTGCTGTGTTAGCAGCAGAAGAACTACAATATGCTTATAATAGTCAAAAACTAAACCACCTATGGCTTAGCTATCTGTCTGTCTGTCTGTCTGAACCACGCAGCTCCTGTCCGACCGAGGAGCTCACAGGAAGCAGCTGAAACATCTTCAGGTTTGGAGAACAAACTGAGCGTGTGCAGAAACTCCAGCCTGCTGGTTTCTCTCAGCGGCCATCTTTAAAGTGCTCTGAGTGATTGTCTCCTGCGTGCTGAGCGTGTTGAATGGCTGAGTGCCAAACGCTCTGGTATGAAGCCCCTGTGTTTCAGCTGCACCGCTGCTTTAATGAACCACAGTGACTGAAGGGCCAACCGTTCGTGATTGTGGCAGAGAAAGAGACCACACTGTGTGCAGAGTCTGACGTGCTGTTAGACGGTTACATTTGAAAGAGCAGAATCAGCCTCCACACCAGGAGCACGTCTGATTCCCTGCTGAACCTCTGACACGACATGGGAAACCATCAGCAGCTTTTAACTGGAATGAAGCAGATGAAGAGCTGCTCTGAGCCGAGCTGCAGTTTGTGGAGTCAAACCAGAAAACAACAACTGTTCGATGGACGGCAGAGAAATGTTGTGACCCTGACAGGTTCATTCTTACTGACTGCTCTGAGCTTCATCTTCATCTGTCCTCAGGTGAAAATATGTCCAAGCAGAGGCGATAATTACCCGGTCTACTGCAGAGTCATGTGACCCGAGTCTGAATGCTGTTTATAACCTTTCCCACTAAGTAAAAAAGACGGGTGTTAGCGGGTGTTAGCGGGTGTTAGCGGGTGATAGCTGGTGTTAGCTGGTGTTAGCGGGTGATAGCTGGTGTTAGCAGGTGTTAGCGGGTGTTAGCTGGTGTTAACTGGTGTTAGCGGGTTTTTTGACCAGTGGGAAAGCGGCTTTACGTTTCTTTTGGTTTGGGAGGCGAGGCAGCATTATTGGCAAAATACCTTTCAATGCAAAGAAAGTTCGTACCCTCTGGAGTTGAGGGGTCGTTAGGCTCACATGATCCTGAGTGTGAGTGTGATCTCAGCTGTTTGGGCAGAGACTTCAACACTGCATCGTCAGTGGGTGATAGGTGGTGTCTTAGGCCACCACCTCTGTTAAGGGATGGTTTTTCCAGCTGAACATCGATGGCTTCCTTGACACCTCTTTCAAAGCAGCGGCCTTCTCTGGCTGGATGTGAACCTTGCTGTCTTCAGAGGAGTGTCCTTTGACCTTTAGATGGAGGTGGACAACATCAACATCTCTAACATCATTTCTCCTGTTTGAACTTTATTTTTATCCTTTCTAAGTGCAGCTCTTTGTTCACAGATCGAGTGTTGTTTCTTAAATAGCTGAATACGTGTCTCACAGCTTCAGTGGAGACGTTCACAGAGAGAGTTTCACACGCCTGACGAGCACATGGACACAAAGAGAAGCAGATAAAGACCCCCCCTCTCTCAGGGCCGGGGTCTCTGAGCAAGCCGACCCTCCATCTGCTCTTTAATTCACTTTGACTGCGTTTAATCTGGTTAAAAGCAGAACCCTTTAAAAAGCAGCAGGACGTTAGCATGACGAGCTAAAGGAGGATAATTTAATCAGCCAATCAGGAGAAGACCCTCTTCCTGCTTTGTGTCACATTCGGTCATCAACAATAATTATCATTAGCAGAAATGTGACGACACAAACTCAATGAAACGTTGTCATTGTTGACATGATGGAAAATGTTGAGCTGATCTCAACCTTTGTCCACATGAAGACCAAACTCTGCACAGAGGTCAAAGGTCACAGCTGAAAAACTAGTTTCACTCATCAAATTAAAATGAAATAGGTTTTCTGGACTTACGGCTACAAATACCAGTTATTGAACCTTTAAATGTGTTGATTATTTTCTAATAAATCAGCTGTTGAATCTGTAAGAAAAAAACATCTTCCAGTTAAAATGTATTTATATAAAAACTGGAGTTTCAGTTTCATTAACTGTTTTCAATATAAAATGTTCGACGTGCTTGTTTAGTTGAACCCAATAACAGTGAAAGAAATATTCAGTTTTCATGATGAAGAGAAAAGCAGCAAATAGAAAACATTTCACACCTTTGATTCATAACGAGTCGTTTTCAGCTTTTTGTTTTGATCTTTTTTTACTTTCTGATTCTTTATAAAACAACTCAAGTCATTTTCAGGCATCAGACCGACAGCAGGCGTTTATCAAAGTATGTTGACACGTTAGTGAGCACAAAAAGTAACCGATGAATTGCAGAGGTGGACAGTGACGAAGTACGTGTACTACATGATTTGAGTATCTGTACTTGCTATGAACGTTCTCGTTACTCGCTTCTTCTGCTCAGAAACCAGCTGATGAATTTTCTTTTCTAAAACCTGAAAGACCATAAACTGTGTTGGTGTAGTTCTGCGTGCGGTCACGCAGAGCAAACTCACATCAGACGGTTCATATATAGTAGCATGCTACGGCAGAGGAGGATGACTCTCCGTATGTGAGGTGCGTGTTTGAGATCTTTGAAATGAAGGAAGATTCGTGTCGTTTTCAATGTTCGCTCTGTTTACCGCTCAAACTTCATCACAGCCTACAAAAAGAGTAAAAGCAAGAAGTCCAGAACTTTAACAAGTAATAATGTGACTGAGCAACTTTCACTTGTATTGGAGGAATCTTTAACCGGGAGGATCTGTGCTTTGACTCGAGTAATGAAGCTGTCTGCTATCTGCAGCCCGACGGCCAGCTGGGAAAAGCCTTCACTGAACAAGATGAAGGAAGAACCATCAACAGTGAGCGCGCTGATGGTCAGTGTTTCTCTCAGACGGCCGCAGACGTCCGCAGGTCTCTGTCAGAGCTCGACCCTCGTTCGACCACCTCGCCCCCCCCTGCCCAGAGACGCTCTGAGGCATGATGGGAAGAAAAGTGTCTGCTGGTCCTGGAGGATTTCCCTCCTGTGGCTCGTCAGTCCTTTTGTCCCACAGAGACCACACTGAGATCCTCACATGGACCTGAGGGTCTGTCCCTGTCCTCGGAGACTCGACCTGAACTCTCAGGGGGACGAGAGACGAGAAACACAGAACATGTTTTATCTCCACATCGCTGAGTTTTACATTTCTGTTGGGCTTCTTGCTTTTCTGCGGCAGACAGAGGGAGAGAGAGAGAGAGACAGAGAGAGAGAGAGAGAGAGAGAGACAGAGAGAGACAGAGAGAGAGAGAGACAGAGAGACAGAGAGAGACAGAGAGAGAGACAGAGAGAGAGAGAGACAGAGAGAGAGAGACAGAGAGAGAGACAGAGAGAGAGACAGAGAGAGAGAGACAGAGAGAGAGAGAGAGAGAGAGAGAGACAGAGAGAGAGACAGAGAGAGAGACAGAGAGAGAGAGACAGAGAGAGAGAGAGACAGAGAGAGAGACAGAGAGAGAGACAGAGAGAGAGAGAGACAGAGAGACAGAGAGAGACAGAGAGAGAGACAGAGAGAGAGAGAGACAGAGAGACAGAGAGAGACAGAGAGAGAGAGACAGAGAGAGAGAGAGACAGAGAGAGAGATCTGGTATCAGGTGTCTGTAGGAACAGCACTGAGGATTCTCCCTTTTACAAACACTAGCCTCGTCATCGTTGTTTTTTCATGCTAATGTTGCTAACGTCCTCTCTCCTCCTGTCACAGGGACATCATTCCCCCTCTGTCATCATTGAGGACACAATCCCTTAAAAACAGCTCAAGCAGACGAGGCAAGGAGAGAGGAGGCTACTAGGAGCCTACAGTGAGGAGGCACAAGTGTAACGTCTCTCTGGAGATCAGCTCTGCAGCTCGGAGAAGAACAAATCATTGAGATGAGGGTCGGTGTGAGCGATGCACAAACTCAGGAGGTGTGAAAGAAGCAACAAGCAGCCAGGTGTCTGTTAGGATCCCCGCCTGGACACCTGCCAGGTGATCAGCTCTCATACAGAGGAGCTGTCCAGAGGAGGAGATTTACACTTTTAACAAGTCGTTTCTTATCTGTGATGATGAAGTTTGTGCTTCATAACGAGCAGGTCACAGGTCATCTTTCTGTGTCCTCATCAACCTGAACATTACTTCATCATCTCAGCCCAAAATTCTGCATCATGTTCAGACCATGGGAACTTTCACTGTCACAATACAAAGTAAAACAGACGCAGTGTAACATCTTTACCAGGTTCATACTGACTGATGCTCAACATGACAGCTTGTTTGTAATGACTCAGAGACGCCCTCCTGGGTTTCACCTTTTTAACTCGGACATTTTTACAGGCCAAACAAATCAATTATTTTATACAATGATCAGCAGATTCTTTAATAGAGAGAATAATCAATAGTTGCAGCCCTACATAACATAAATAAACATTTTGGTTATGTATGAATTATGACTAAAATACGTACTGGGACATTTTACAGTGTAAAAATAAGATCATTAATACATCGCATTAAAAAGAGCTCAGAAACACAGAATAATCTTTAACTGCATGTTTTCTTATATTTATTGGCTGACATGCAGATAAGATGCTGAATATACTTTATGTCGCTTTCTTTAGTTTATAGCACTGAAACTATTGTCTGATAAATAAAATAAATAAATAAGACATCAGGTAAGTTTTTGTTTTTGTTTACACCCATTTAACACAGTCACATTATTTTATCACATTGCTCAAATTCTTTTTTCTTTATAACTTTCTGATGACTGATCTTCACACACTTCAACAGGCGAAATCTCATTGATTCGTTACTGAAAGACTGACAGCGTTTCTAACCTTACATTACAAGTTTTACTGTTTAATGTGTTATCCAACTGTTTTCTAACAAGGTTAAAAACCAGCTGCCAACACTACGCTGTGATTTAATATCAATTATTCAGTCCTTAACAGAGTCATACAATTAATAACAATTCATTATAATTATATAATTATTACATTAATAACGTAGGTGACGTGCTGTGCTTCCACCTGGAGTCTGAACTGAATCAGACCTGCACGCTGCTGAAAACAAACCGCTGTTACTCACCGATAAAATTAGCTTCTTTCTCCAAACTGTCGCTTTTTTATGACGAAAAAGTGAAGCCGAAAATCTGCGGAAGAAATAATAAATCCAAAAAACTACAAACTGTCAGCATTAACGCTCCCAGCAGCTCCTATGCACTCCGCGAGCTGTGGACTGTTGTTCTCCTACCGTTCACGCTCACATTTAAACAGCCATCAAGCCATGCAGTGAAAATACATAGAGGTTCCGGTCAAGAGTTTCAGAATAAAACTACTTCCGGAACAGGCGTCACACTAAGACTGTCATCCTGTCCAAGAGGCGGCCTTAAGCATCAACAAACACAGAGATACAAAGAAGGACTCATGTTTGCCCTCCTTCTTTTCCTCCTTTTCTTCTTCTTGTGTTTGTTCTGCACTCAGAAAACTGCAGCAGCTGAATGTGTGACGCTTTCACTCACATGAACACCTACGGACTATCAAGTAAGCGCAGAGATAAAGAGGCTGACACATCAGGTCCTCCCTCCTCTTGTTCTCTGTAGTGTTTCCACTGAGGCTGCCTTCACTATAATTAACTGCTGTAGATGCAGATGACGTGAACATGCAGCCATGATGCCTCGGGGCAAGGTGACCTCTTCCTGCTTCATCATCAGAGGCTTTTATGAAGCTGATTCACACAGATCAGTTTGGGAGCACTTTCATGATACAGTTTAATATAACAAAACAAAGTGAATAAAAGTTTAAGTTTAGCTTAGCATAAAGTTTAGATACAGGAAGTCACCCAAAAGTTCACCCAAGTAAAGCACTCAAGTCAGCAACAATTAATGTGCAACATCTGGTTTGATTTCTAAGACAAATGTTACACTCTTCAGAGATTTGGAGGAGCAACATGTGGTGTAAGTTATGTTCATAAAATATGTTACTTAAACGTACAGTGAGGAGTTTTTATCTGGTTATGAAACAGACACAATAAAAAGCTACAGGCCAGCATCCAGAATGGCATTAGAGGGGAACCTGCTGCTGTTGTAGATGATGATTCTTCCTCTGCTTTGTGCATGGAGCATGACTGGGTCCTGTCGATGAACAGGTTTGCAGCTCAGTGTTTCAGTGTGTAGGGGTAGAGGATCATCCCACACAGCTCTCTGTGGCTGCAGAAGCTTTGTGAACAGTCCACCTCTGTTTCCTCCTCTGACAGCACAGAACCATCTGTCAGGACACCAGGGAGCAGGAACAGCCACAAGACCAGTGACACCTCCACCTCTTCCATGGTGGGCCACAGAGGAGAGGAGAGGAGAGGAGAGGAGAGGAGAGTTTTAAATAATGCAGCATCCTGTGCTGGTCTCACAGTGGGAGAGAAAGACAGTCACAGCAGGGAAACGCAAACACATCAGTGGGATTTATCTCCGCTCAGAACCAGCAGGCCTTTTCTCTGAGAGCACAAAGGCTGCAGATCAAACATGTTTCATACAAGCAGCAGTTTTTAGTCTCTGCTAAAACAAAGAGTTGAACTTCAGTGATGTGAACATTGTTACCAGCTAATAGGAGCGCTCTCTGCAGCAGCAAACAGGAAGCAGAATACCAGGTAAACATGGAGGGCTGCTGTCACCGCGTCTGAACTGAATGTGTGACATAGTGGGTGTCTTCTGCTCGTAGTTAGCACACAGTATTAGCATGATCGAAGTTAGCAGTGGTGAACTGTTGGAAGTTTGAATCATGAAGGAAAATGTGTGCTAGCTGGTAATGCTAACCCAGCTAACGTTAGAGCCTCAATCACTGCAGGTTACACAAAACAGCCGCTTCTGTTTCTGCTCCAGTGTTCGTTTTCCTCCAGGTGCATGATGGGAAATAATCTCAATAGGAATCAATTGTAGTGTTGACAGCATGCTAAATATGCAAATTTTTTATCTTCAATACTCACTTTTATTACTTTATCAGGTGTATATCATGATGTGTCTACAGAAACAGCGTCTGTAGTGTGTGTGTGTGTGTGTGTGTGTGTGGCCTTATGTTTAATACAAAGTCAGATGGTGTGAAACATCTTGTGTGTCTCTAATGAGCTGAGAGTCAGATTCTCGCTTCGTCTCGTCCTCTGAAACACATTTTTAAGATATCACAGAAACCCTGTCGGCCGCGTTGGTTGGAGGAACGTGGAGCAGTGAGTTCTCAGTGAAGTCTGAGCGTGCTCCGTCTCTGTCCATTACCTCAGCATGTTTCCTGTCACAGGTGACGGGCGCAGCGTTCCCGCCTGCAGGTGTCTGATGTATGAAGTCTGACAGCAGGAGCTGCAGGCGTGAAGGACGCTCGGAGAGAGAGGTCGTCCGCTGGGGTTTGAACCAGCGGGAGGCAGATGTGTCTCTGTGAGCGGCTGTGATTGAAGGATGGAAACAGCTTCAGACTGATGTTGAGAAACATTTTACAGCAGTTTGATGAGGTCATTGAAAAGCGAGGAGCACACTGTGTGGTACTCATCATGTCTGTGAGCTTCGAAGGTTTGCTCCACTGCACACATGTTTTAAATTGCAGACACGAGTTCACTTCCTCCTTCATGGCCACAGACGTGAAGTGACCACATGTGGACGAGAGGGTGGCGCTGGAGAGGAGCGAGGGGTTAGCAAGTGCAAAGTGATCAGGGACCACTAGCTTAGATGGCAGTACTTCTGATATTAATGGGGAAACACTGTGTTTTATACATGGACTGAATATAAGAAGTGGCTGTAGCGCCCGTGAAGTCAGCCCCCTTTTTGGAGCCTCTGGTTTGACTTTTTGTCCGTTGCCATCTTGTTTTTTGGGAGACAGAAGTGACCATATTTGGACGAGATGGTAGAGCTCCAGAGGAGAGAGGCCAGAGCTAACAGTAATGCTAGCTAGCTTAGGAACTTTGGTTTTGCCTGGGATGTTAAATGGTGAGAAAAAGAAGAACAGCGACTCCTCTGACTGTCTTTTAGCACAACCAAACGCTGAACAAGGCATCTTTCAGGTTATCATTGTAGGGACTTGTCAATCACAGGTAGCCCCGCCCTAACCCCTCCCCTCTTCCTGGTCTGTGTGACTCTCAATGGGAGCATCAGTGACTAAATGAACATCATGCTGTGTTGAAGAAGACTTGAAACTAGAGACTGAGACCATAAAGTCATTAGGAACATGTTTACTGAGGGAATACATCAGGAGAGGAGGAGGAGCATGTTCTCATAGACTTCTATAGGATCATACTTCTATTACAACCAGTGGAGTCGCCCACACTTCTGCATTAGCTTTAGCTTTAAAACCAAGCAGCTACATCGATGTCCAAATAGTTACTGATGTAGTAAACTGTTTCATTTATAGTGAATCATAATATTCTATTAACTCTTTTGGTTCTTTGTGAGCAAAATAAGCTCAGGAGTAGGAGCAGAAATGAGCATCAACTTCAGTCATTACTTTTGACTCCAAATATTCAGGATGTCATCAAAGATGCAAAATACAGAAATTCAAACATTTACTCTCCTGCAGAATAAAGCCTTTAGTCTTGTACCGTGATGCTGCACGAGGAGGAGGAGGAGGAGGAGGAGGAGGAGGAGAAGGAGGAGGAGGCCGTCTCCTGGGTCTCATACAGAGTAAGAAACCTGCTGCAGGGAGAGACACCTGCGAGACTCTGTGCACGTTTACACCTCCAAGTGAGCTCCTCCATGCTCCTCCTCTACACACAGGAGAGACACACACAAACATATAACTCATGCTGCTCTTCAGCGAGCAGTCTTTAACAGACATCCTACATGTTCTGAAGCCGCACGACTTTATTTCACCTCCTCTGCCTTCTCTTAATCATTCTAACATCATTTCTGTCAAACGTCCGCCTCATAGCTTGATTTCACAGACATCTTATCCTCCATGTTTGAGCCGATGAAGTTTCCTTTTAGATGATTCCTCGTTGACTTCTTCTGTTTTTTTCTATTTGTGTACGCCTCTTAAAAAGTTATTGATTTTAAAGGTTTACAGCTGAAAAGGGGGAAATATAAAGAGTCACCTACTGTATTAAATAATAAAGACAGTAGGCTGTAATCAGTGTGTGACGTGAGCATGTTAGCTTCTCTTTAGGAACAAGCTGGAAGAAGTCCCACAGTTTTCCTTCCACGCAGACGAAGCTCAGATTCACATCCAAACACAAACTGATTCAGACGTCTGATCTTTAATCTGAAGATCAACTGTTCAACGTTTTACCTGAAGATGAACATGTGACTGACAGCCTCCATGTCTGAGCTGTGTGACAGTGCTCACCTCCTCTATCTGTCGTGATGAAACCACCACACACACACATTGATGACTTCCTGTCTGAACATCAACGCCGCTCATTGTGAGGGAAAATTACATTAAGTTTAGCATGATGATCTCACTGCTGTGGACCGTGTGTGTGTGTGTGTGTGTGTGTGTGTGTGTGTGTGTGTGTGTGTGTGTCCAGCCCGTTTCCTGTCAGCTGTTGTTTCTCGTGTCTGTGCTGAAGGACGTCTGATGTGTGCGTGTGCGTGTTCGGACTGTGAGCTGAACTATAGCTCATTTCTCTCTTCATGACAACTGTACGGGGAGAATCTTTATACAGCTCACCTGTTTACATTTTATTAAGGCTTAAAGTGATGCAGCATTAGGGGCGTGGCCTCTTTGAGTGACAGCTGGGAGCTGCTAGCTGTCTGCTAGGTGTCCCCTCAGCTAACTCAGTCACTGAACGTAACCTCTGGGCCGTGTTTGTGCTGTTGGAGCCTTTTGGAGATTTGTTCATGTAAATATCAGACAGATAATCTGTGTGTGCGCTTTATCTTTTAATTTATTTTAGCAGGGAGTCAGGACTGCTGCTGGATATAACTGCAAGTGATGAGAAGCTTTAACTTCTTCAGTCTGATACATAAACTGCAGTCAGCTACCAGCACAGACAGAGCTTCATTTAGTGGGAAACACGGTGGTCAACCAGCTCATTAGCAGCTAATGAATTAGCAGCTCCTTGTGGCTCCAAAACAACCAGCGCGAGTCTTTAAAACAGCGGTGAACAAACAAATGGATCACTCAGGCTCCGCCCACTTCTATGATAACTTCCTGCCTGGGAAACACCTGGAAATGATTAAGTGACTCATCACGTCACTGTTGAAGGGCTCAGCACAAACTCTAACCTGTGTTTACATCCAGGAACAGATTCATGTTTGGTGTTCACATTTTGTTCAGCACTTGGTTACGAGATGTGTACGTGAGTGTGTAGCCTCTCCTCGACTCTGATGCACACGATGCTACAAAGTGATCCACAGTGGGTGTGTGTGTGTGTGTGTGTGTGTGTGTGTGTGTGTGTGTGTGTGTGTGTGTGTGTGTGTGTGTGTGTGCGTGCGTGCAGGATCCAACATGTGTGAGTTCTGGCAGAGATCTCTGAACACGTTGCTGTGGGCAGCAGTTGGAGGTTTGTGTGGGAGAGTCGCTGTGCTCCTACAAACTGTCTACGTGTGTGTGTGTGTTACAGGTGGCTGGCAGGCAAAATGTAAATTTGTGTGAAACTGTCTGTCGTTATTCCCGGAGCGACACAAAGATCAACCTGAGGGATCAGGAGAATAGAGACTGCCGTGTGACCTCCAGACATCAGTCCTGTAAACTGATTTCATTATGCCAGATTAAAAACACAAATATAACGTACAAATACTAAAACAGAAACTCGCCCGTGAGCGCAGTCGCTTCTCTTTGTGTTTGTGGTTTTGTGTAGTGACGTCGCCCTCTGGTGGTTTCTACATGAACTGCAGGCTGGCTGCAGCTCAGTGTTTTTGCTCCATATATTCATGAGTGTGCAGAATGTTTAGTAAGTTTATTAATCATAATAATATTATTGTGCATCATAATGTTTACTTTGTAATGTTTTACACTTTAACTCGTCGTTCCTGCGTCGGTGCAAACAAACAAACATCAGAGTACTGTAATGAGTTTATTGGCAAAATGAAAAAGCGTGAAAGTTGTGAGTACACACTTACTGTACGACCAGAGTTCATCTGGTTACCAACTAAAGTACCTTTAATGAGCTACTCTAAAGGTTAATGGACAGTTTACAGACTGTACACACAAACAGGACGGTGGATTTGGACATTATAAAAACAACATCATGCTGAAAGTTAATATTCAAAATAATTTTCATGTATAAACAAATTTCCAGTTTGATCTCCCCGAAAACATCATCTCTGCTCATCGTCATTTATTAAAGTGGTTAAAACAGAACTCCTCCAGCACGTCCTCTTTAGAGTTACAGTCTGCTTTTTACGTAGACTGGGAGTGAAAGAAAACCTCTTTAGTACCTCTCTATTATTATTTCTATTGTTACCAGAAGGTTTAAAAAGGAGAGACCAGCTGCTCGGGAACACTGGCACGACTTTCTGGATTTAAATTCACACAAATAAACGTTTAAAATTATATACAAAGTACTAAAAACATTTCACAACAACTCAAAACGCTGGAGTATAAAAATAAAAAAGCACATTTTGGATTTTTCCAGTTTTCCAAATCAAACAAAGTCAGCTTCTGTCGCCGCGTTAAACTCGACTTCTCTTCAGATTTTAGGGAAACTTAAATGCAGATAATTACCGCTTTTATTACGGCCCGAGAGAGCGTACCTTTAATCAACCATCATTTATTACTCTCCTGTTTGTCACATGTCAGCATCGCTCTGCAGTGCTCCACAGAAACCGCACCCACGATAAAACAAGAAGGAAGTGTCTCATGAAGAAGAATAAAATACAAAGCAAACACATTATTTTACATTTGGACAAAACGTTTCGCCTCAAACATCTTTTGTTTCTGTTTCAGCTTCAGTACTTTGGCACTTTGGTGTAATCCTCTGTGTGGATGTTCCTGCACAGACACAGCGACAGGATCATCCCCAGCAGCTGAAACACACACACACACACACACACACACACACACACACACACACACACACACACACACACAAAAATTAATCTTCTGTTTTTAATAAGAATATCAAAGTAGAGTTTAAACTTGAGCCGGTCTGGACTCTTTATGAACAGTTTGAATGAACGAGTGAATGTGCAGCTCTACCTCGATGAGAGCGACTCCGAGGCAGATCCCGAGCACGACCCCGATGTTGGTGAGCAGCCAGCTCTCCACGCTGTCGGCACAGCCCTGAACACACACACACAGGTAAATACAGCAGCAGAGGACAGCGAGACAGACAGGTGGACAGGTCCGTGTGCTTACCGTGTCGTAGACGGGCCAGTCGGGCGTCTGAGCCTCACAGAAGCCGCTGTCAGAGAAGTTTCCGGAGGTCACGTTCTGACAGGAGCAGGGAAACAGCAGCTGAGAGCTGTTCGCGATGATCATGTTCCCGTTCCAGTCCTGACGCCCGCCCCACCCACAGCACTCCATCTGCAGAGACAGACAGGCAGGAGAGACACACAGACAGGCAGGGGGGAGAGAGACCCATGGAGACAGAGAGAGAGACAGGCAGGCAGGGGAGAGAGAGAGACAGGTAGGGGGAGAGAGACCAGTGGAGAGAGAGAGACAGGTGGAGACAGACAGGAGGTGACTCTGGTTGTTTCTTGACGCTGATCGGCTCTGCAGATGTTTCAGTGTTTTGTCTGTCGTATATTAACGTGTGAATGTTCTTTAGACTACACGTGTAAATGAGCCTTCTTACTCTGACATGTTACGTCCTGTATTAAATGACTTCCTTTCTAATAAACAGTTAATTATTCCATCTATAAACAGTATGAAGGCAGAGAGGAAAGAAAGGGAGTGAGAGAGGAGTACTTCCTGTCACGAGTTGAGCTCAGGGCGCTGACTTTGGGCTGTCCTAATCACAGACAGAAGTCCAAACGTGCTCCTTGTGAAGTTACAGTCACTGTTGACCTTCTTGGTGTTTTTGGCACCGTGTTTTACATCTGAACTGATGTGTGATCAGTCCTTTGTTCTGCAGCTGTAGCACAACCCTTTTCCTGATGGATAAATAAAGTTTGGTCTGGTCCTAAAATGTTCCTGAGCCTAAAACTGTGTTTAACAGACAGCAGCCTGTGAACGCACCCTTAAAGCGGCCGTCTTAGAAGTGACGTGTGTGCAGCGGTTTGTGATCAGTAGTGAACGAGAAGCGAGAGCCTGTTTTTGATCTGTTCCTTTAGCTTCCTTTAAACGATCACAGCGTAAATGTTTTGATATTTTTAACGTTTCAAAGACGTCGTTTTATTTCTGCTTTTTTTGTATAATGTACAAAAACATAATCGAGAGGCCGAGCTCCGATCAGTGTGTCACTCACGTTCCTCTGGATGAAGTCCCAGGCCTGCTCTGTGGTCGAGTTGTTTCCGGGGTAGTTCTCCAGAACCTTGGTGACGATCTTCGACATCTCCTCGTTCAACTGCAATCAAACAGTTGAAGGTGATGATTTAATTTACACCTTATGATAAACGGTCTCATCGACGTCTGTCTGGATCAAACTGAGGAGGAAGGTTGATTTGGTGTTTGCAGGTTTCTCTTGTTTCTGTCCCATGTTGAAAAGAATTTCATGTCTTTGACTTTAGTGGTTCAGTTATTCTGTAAAAGTATTAAAGACAATAAAACCAAACCACCCACAGTTAGAGGACTACTGTGAGAATAGATGTTTTTATACACGACTAACATCAGTGATAGAACAGGAAAACAGGCAGCTGTAAAACGTGTTCACATGAGCACATTGACCCCGCTCACGTGGGGGCATCACGTAATCTGCAGCTATAGCCAGCAGCCTGTTAGCTTAGCTTAGCAAAATGAATGGAAACAGGTGGAAACAACTAGCCTGAATCTGTGCCAAGGTAACAACATCTGTCAAAGAAACAAAAACAAACACAAACAAAAACAACAACAACATGTTAGGGCCATGCTAGCTGCCCTTTTCCAGTCTTTAAGCTAAGCTAAGCTAAGCTAAGCTGCTCTTAGCTGTTGATTCACATTTACAGTACCACCATGAGTGAAGTGGTGAACTGGTTTCTTCTCTTGTAACTTTTGAGAAAAAAAGTGAATAAAAGAATATTTAAAGGTCGTAAAGGGTTAAAATCAGAGCCGTGTTTCCTGAATCGTCTCAGTTCTTCTTCGTGACTCTGGAATGCCAGCTGGAACGACTGAGCACTGTCTGATCTGTGAGATCTGGTTCTATGATATCCAGAGCCTTAAAACACGACACGTTTACAACCTGTGAGAGGAAGAAATGAGACTGTGCTTCAGCCTTTAAACTGAGACGCTGAAGGTCTGCAGAGAAACGCAGACACACTTTTACCTCAGACCTCATGTTGGCAGAGCGCAGCGGCTGAACAGCATCCAGAAGCTTCCAACAAACGTTCAGATACCATAAACAGATCCGTCTGCTTTCCTCCTTTAGAACATTTTACATCTGGATCAGTGAGGAGGCTTCTGGTCCGGGCCGGGGATCTTACTGCACACTTCATGTTTTTAGTTGCTTTAGTAAATCATAAAGTGTTCAAATATGTGTGTGAGAGTCGAAATACACTTAAAGCCTGTCTGTCTGTCTGTCTGCCTGCCTGCCTGCCTGCCTGCCTGCCTGCCTGTCTGTCTGTCTGTCTGTCTGTCTGTCTGTCTGTCTGTCTGTCTGTCTGTCTGCCTGTCTGTCTGTCTGTCTGTCTGTCTGTCTGTCTGTCTGCCTGCCTGCCTGCCTGCCTGCCTGTCTGCCTGCCTGCCTGCCTGCCTGCCTGCCTGTCTACATCGTTTAAAGAGTTCACTCACTGGTCACATCATGATTTATAGGTTCTAAGGCATCCGAAAGGTCAAGCACATGATGTGACCAGCTGTTCTGTGTTCTGTATTTATACCTGATTTGTTAATTTGCCCAAAAAGTCCTGATTAAACTGCAAAAGAAAAAGTGCAACACATCGATATCTGCCGCTCAGAGGAGACTGTGAGAGGAAGATAGGAGGAGACAGACGGACAGAAATGCAGTCTGGAAAGTGAAACAGCAGCAGCGTTATCTCTGCAGATAAACATGTCATGATGAACGGCTGCTCCTCTGGAAGCTTCACAACTAAAACAGATTCTCAACTTGTCAAAAGGTTTTTAGTTTAGAAAAGTTTAGAAATACTGAAGCAAAAAACCCTCAGATTACCGTCTAACTTCAAAATGTAAACAAATATGTGTTCGAGCCTGACAGCAGCCACCAGAGGGCGCTGCTGCACCAGCTGCTGCCAGTTTAATGACAGTTGTTTGTGTTGTCACTCATCGAGCAAGTCTCGTCCTCAGGCTGCACTCTCTGCTGTGGCGCTGTGATTGTCAGCAGGGTTAGTAGACTCTCTTCACATCACGTGTTGTTCCTCTCATGCACACAGCCGCTCTCATGTCCGCGTGTTGTGACACATCGAGGGCGTGAACTCGACCAATCAGAGGATAAAGGTGTATCATTAACAGGTGTGCTGCAAACCTCCACATTCCTTTAGTCAGAATCACCCGTTAAACATGAGACCAACAAAAGGATAAACTCCCATGATGCTCCTGTGCTGCATGAGGGGGTGAACAGGAAGTGACATCACTCACCACATCCTTCTGGAAGTAGATGAGGGCACCAGCTGTGATCTGAGCGATGAGGATGAGGAGGAGGCAGGTGAAGTACTGAGGAGAGAATCACGTGAGAGAGTTAAAGCATGTTAGACAGCCGCATCACACCTGAGCTGTGGGAGCAGGAGGTAAACAAACCGAGTGTGAAAGAGCTCACCTGGTTTTATTCTAATGTTTGATTAATGTCGACAAACGAACAGGTTCTGAGGCTGATCGCTCTTCTTCCTCTGTGACTTAAAATCTATTCAAAACTCTCCTGCACCACCTGCCCTAAATATGCATGAGAGCAACACATGTGGATTCATCCACCGCTGAAAGTAGTCCCCGACAAATTTCCTCCCGTTCGAGTTGCATTTGACAAAAACTGCAGGAAGCAGCTCGTTAAGGAAATAACTGCACTTTCTTTCATTAAACTAAGATGTAGGGTGTTTTCTACGGAAGCCCTGAGCGGACATGCATCCATACATTTTATTTACTCCCTTTTCCTTTGATAAGCAGTCATTTCAGTTGTCTTCTGGAGATTTAGTTATCTCGCTATCTCGAGATAACACAGCTGGTTTGATCATTAATAGCAAACAGAACAACGGGCTGGTCACTGATGTCACAGAGCAGCGGGCTATTTCACTACAGCAGAATTCAGAAGTCCAGGAGAAGAGAAAAGGCGAGGATTGACCGAGCCTAGTTAGAGCATCCTGGTTTCATCTGTCTCACGGAGGTCAAGCCGGGCTGAACAGGTGCAGCGAGGTCAGGCCCGCTGTGAGTCATTCTCATAACTGATCATTCACCGCGAGGCCGATCACAGATTCACTGATGCTGAAATGGAGAAGACGCGTGCAGCATCCTTCACACCCATCGATAATATGTACCCATAATATGTACAGCGGTGGGAGTAATCCACTCTACACACGGCGCTTTATGGGCTGTGTGAGGTTAACAAGAAGGTTCAGAGACATGAGGAACAGTTTTGAACATCCTCCACAGAAGAAGAAAGAAGAAGACTGAGCATGCTCAGGTACTCCGGCTGTGCAGCTCTGACTGTAACAACCTCTGGATGCTGACGGACTTCATTAATTCAGTTAATCGCTCACACTAATGAGGTCAGATAAGTTTCTATGTTATGATCATCAGAGGTTACGTTGCTGCAGCGCTGTTATCTCTGGAGTAAATAAACTGTATGGATACATGTCTGCTTTGGGCTTCCATAGTTTTGTCCTCATCGTGTCTACAAACATATCAAGCATCTCTCACCAGGCCCAGCAGACAGCGGATCTCATAAATGGCCCCCAAACAGCCGAGGAAGCCCATGAGCATGGAGAAGGCGCCGACTCCGATCAGGATGTAGCAGGCCACCTTCACAGCTGTGGAGTTATCTGACAGAGAGGACGGAGCAAACAACAGCTTATTACAGCATCATATAAAGTTTGTCTTTAGGTGGAGGGACAGGCCTCAACAAAAAGCAATGAATTACAAATACTGAGCACGCATGCAAAATAACATCATGTGATTTATTATCTTTTACACCTGCACATAAAGCAACATTCATTGTATCTCATAAGTTAAATGAAGAAATGATGTGTTTACTAACAACAACACAACATGTCTTCATATGCTGTGGATAAGTGTTCGTCTTGTGAGCTTTGTGAGACCTCCCGGACTCTGGAGAGGACACAAAGTCAATCCTGCTTCAGTCAAACAATCTGAAGTCTTCAAAGCAGACTCTCTCCAGCACAGCAACATGTGCTCTTTAAACACGACAGAAATTAGAAGCGAATGTTCGTCTGCAGCTCTGCTCTGATCCTGCTGAGTGATGTGAGTCCAGCGTAACGCAGGAAGCTGAAACAAGCAGACAGTTTAATCTGAGGTCAGGATTCAGAGGACGTCTCTCTCTGTCGATGGGGAACGACTCGGCTGAGATCAGGTTTCATCTGATTCACGACAGCAAGAGTCCAAAGACTGCGAGCCTGCTGGAAGGAACACGTCAGCGAGATGATGTCTGCCCATGCACTGATTTAAAGACTGAACCCCCCCCCCCCATGGCCTCAAGGCATCATGGGAAACCCCCGGGGATCAGTGAACCAGGGCACGCAGCTCAGAACCAAGAGAAAGGAAAACAGGGAGTTTATGATGGAACATTAGGCTAAGAGACAAAGAGGGAGGCGTGTGCAAGACATGAAACCTGCATGTGTGTTCATGTGTCCTTACACACACGTACAGACCGCCTGCAGGACAAATCACAACATCACTACCGCTTTGTTAAAACTTGCAAATGATGATGGTCTGTCACGAAATGCTTGACTTTGGTTTAATTCTTATTTACAAAATAGAAAACAACGTGTTGTCATACAAGGAACAAAGTCTGATACAGTACTGCAACAACGAGGTGTGCCACAAGGCTCAACTCTCGGCCCACCTCCTTTTCCATTTTTATTAACGACCTCCCCTCGATCTGCTCTGAATGTTGTGTTCAACTTTACACAGATGATACAGCTATACACACTTCCTGACCAATCAGCTGATACCTTACAATACTGGCTTTCATCAAGCAAATTATTATTAAATAAAACTTCATCTCACACTCGTAAAGTCTGAAGCTTACCCACGCTCTATTGTTTGTCTAGTTGGCACGTTACTGCAGAGAGTTTAACACATCAAATATTTGGGTCTTTGGCTCGATTTCGAACTGTGATCTAAACGTCATATTAATTATATAGTAAAGAAAATGAACCTGGGTATTGGCACTCAACTTCTCTTACTTTGGATTACGCTGATGTTGTATCAGACTGCAACTAAAACGGACCTCCTCCCTCTCAATACATCCTATAATGTTCCTGACCGTCCTTTCAGAACTCATCACTGCACAACGTACGAAACTCTTCATTGGCTCTCTCCCATCATAAGAAGGCCGCTGCAGTTTATCTTCAAATGTATTCATTTCAATTATCCTCATTATTTAAAACCTTATTCATGTAATTATCAATTAAGACACTCGTTACAGCTCTTCTTTTCTGTTCCTGCAGTTTGTAAATCAACAGGAACAAAAGCTTTTTAAAGCTCCCTCTGATTGGACTAACTTACCTGTACTTCATCTTATTACAACATCAACCGTTCGTGTCCATAATCAACCCTCTTTCCTTTCTTTATCTTTTGTTTTGTTTTGTATCCTACCTACCTCTCAGTGACCTACACACCTACATACTGACGTATGATTGTATGATATGTTTGTTTTGGTTATGTTCTTACTGTCTCCTGTTTGTGTGTCACAGTGTGTGTAGTAACCTTGTTGTTATGTTTGCTTTAAATGAGTCTACTGTATTTTTGTGTTTAGGACTCCCTCGAAAACGAGATGGTACATCTCAAGCGGTTATCCCTAATAAAGAATTTCTATAACCAAATCAGGATTTCTACGCTCACAAAGACCTAATTTCAAGTCCACAATCAATATCCGGATATGAAGTCAGTGCACAGTGCTAAGCTCATCTCTGAGAGTCGACAGTGTCTTTGTTCCTTACTGCGGCTACGTTTAAGTTTAGGCCGATTTGTACCTGATTTATCCCTCTGACAATCTACCAACCTTAGGTTGGTGCAGACGTTGTGTAGGTTTACGGGTCCAACTTTAAACAGATGTTTGATATTTAGGATTTTAAAATGTGAATGATTGTGTCAGTACTTTCTGAGATCGATACAACAGCTGACAAGAGAGAAGATTTCGAGGAGACGGAACAGCGGACAATGTTGTTAAGAAAAGGTGAAGGCCTCATTTTAAACAAATTACTCAGGACTTTAATCCGAGACGCCGGGTTTCAAGGGACTAAAAGGTTCCTCCAGCCCGTTATGGTCAGTTTGATCAGATTAAAATAATGCAAGTATGTGATTAGAAATGTCAGTGCTGCAAGGTTTGAATTCTTCTTTGCTTCCAGAAAGTACTCCCCGTCTAACAGCCAGTTTTTGCAGGATAAAATCAAGTCTGGGTCTTTATTCAGACCCTGGTCCCCACGGAGGAAAGTTCCTCCTAAAGTCTTAGCTCCTGAGGCTAACGGTAGCTAGCATCGACTACGTACAGAAAACAGTTCGCTTCAGTCTTCAAACATTTTCTCTTTTTTTTCTCTCCCTGCAGAGCATCATTACAGCAGGTTGGAGAAACTCTGTTTACATCTGCACAAGATCACGTGAGATTATACGAGATCACATGAGATCGTACTAGATCACTGCTCCCACTGCCACTCAGGATAATAATATCATCCTGCTGATCATTATTTTCAGAGCCTATAGTGTGTGCATGTTTGAGTTACGCCCCGTCTGATTCTATTAGCCTTAATGAAGCAGATTCTTCTTTTAACTCGTCAGATGTGAGCAGAAACGAGGTCTCCGTCTTTGTACAATCCGGTTACAGCAGCAGCTGATTTCATCCCTCACACACATCATTGATTTAGCCTCTGAAACCTCTGTGATCATCTGCTGTGAGCCCACACCGGGACACTGACCCGCTTCATGAAATGTTCCATTGAGCATCAATACGTCTCATTTATGTGCACACACAAAGCTAATCTGTCCACCGTTAGCTTAATCGCTACTTCGGTATGACGCATGACATGACATCGATGAAGTGCTGGACTCACGCTATCTCTCTGACCACTGGTGTGTGTGTGTGTGTGTGTGTGTGTGCTGATGAGTAAGGCGGTGAGCGCACTGGGCTGATGTGATGCATGTTGATGCTGGACGGAGCAGAAAGAGCCCAGTGTGTGAGGGAGGACACCTGCAGGGAGGGACAAATGTCCTCAGTGACGCTCTCTCTCTCTCTCTCTCTCACACACACACACACACACACACACACACACACACACACACAGGCTGTCTCTCATTACACCAGCTCACTGTGCGTCTCTATATCTGAGCGTGAACACTTGTTGAGGCGTCTCTGAGCCGCTCTGTCTCGCTCTCACTGCTCGTCTCTCTTTATTCTCTCTGCTGATAAACTCTGAGAAAAATTCAAACTGTTTGAGAGACATTGACTTTTACATGTGCGAGAAGAGCTGCACTCAGTATGTGTTAGCCTAGCTTAGCATAAAGACTTGGAGTAGAAGGAAATATCTGTGAAGGTCCTCAGTCATACAGGTCATGGTCATTCTAAGCTTAATCTGAAAGGCAGCTGGACTTGGTTCTTGAAGACGTTTCACCTCTAATCCGAAAGGCTTCTTCAGCTCTAAACTGACTGGTGGGCGGAGCTAGAAATATAAGACTCTGTAGGTCATCAGTATGCTAATAGATCCTAGCATTATTAGCTAGAAATATAAGCCTCTGTGGGTCATTAGTATGCTAATAGATGTTAGCATTATTAGCTAGAAATATAAGCCTCCGTGGGTCATTAGTATGCTAATAGATGTTAGCATTATTAGCTGGAAATATAAGCCTCTGTAGGTCATTAGTATGCTAATAGATGTTAGCATTATTAGCTGGAAATATAAGCCTCTGTGGGTCATTAGTATGCTAATAGATGTTAGCATTATTAGCTGGAAATATAAGCCTCTGTAGGTCATTAGTATGCTAATAGATGTTAGCATTATTAGCTGGAAATATAAGCCTCTGTGGGTCATTAGTATGCTAATAGATGTTAGCATTATTAGCTAGAAATATAAGCCTCTGTGGGTCATTAGTATGCCAATAGATGTTAGCATTATTAGCTGGAAATATAAGCCTCTGTAGGTCATTAGTATGCTAACAGATGTTAGCATTATTAGCTAGAAATATAAGCCTCTGTGGGTCATTAGTATGCTAATAGATGTTAGCATTATTAGCTAGAAATATAAGCCTCTGTGGGTCATTAGTATGCTAATATATGTTAGCATTATTAGCTGGAAATATAAGCCTCTGTAGGTCATCAGTATGCTAATAGATGTTAGCATTATTAGCTGGAAATATAAGCCTCTGTAGGTCATCAGTATGCTAATAGATGTTAGCATTATTAGCTGGAAATATAAGCCTCTGTGGGTCATTAGTCTGATTGGCAGAAATGCTTATTCAGGTCCAATATTTCATTTCATTATTGCTGACATTATCTTGCATCTTTATGTGACTCTGCTAACGTGGAGGAGCTAATATACGTAGCACTAGCTCTGCACTGCTGGCTCATGATTTACAACATGGATTATTTCCTGTCAAAGAAAATGCAACAGTAAATAAAATCAGAACTTATGAGCTTCACTTTTTTCTCAGATTATTGCTGGAACGTCTGCTATCTCAGAAACATAATCAAATAAGATTTTCTGTCTATATTTAAAACAGAAACGAGTTCTTGTTGATTTCTGTGTAACAGCCCTAAAAAGTAAAATCCTGAGTTACGTCACCTTGTTATACGCAGGCTCATTAGTGCAGGGCAGAGATGGCATCCTTTCTACTGAAGCCAACAACATTCCTTTAGAGTTTGTCATTTTTATTTTTTATTTTTAAACAGATCTGACAAATAAATGTGTAAGGTGTTCCAGGTGTGCCGGCTGCTGCTGCTTCCTTCCACACTCGCAGACTTCAAAAAGACAAAAACACACACTAACAGCCTGCAGACAGAACCTGGCCTGTTTTCACTCAGTAATCATGGCTCCATTTGTACCGT
>NW_027211713.1:235000-237500 GCF_022749685.1 Semicossyphus pulcher
GGAGGACATGCAGGTTACACATTGAAGTGCAGGCGAAGTTATTTTATACAACACCAGAGCAGGACTGTGGATCTGCTTTGTTAATGAGTTTGAAGTGGTGACAGATGCTGCTGAACCGCAGACCTCTGAGGATAAGATGGCCTGGTTGATCATGATCAGGACAGGGGAGGGGGGTTCAAATCCTGCAGGATTACCCCACAAAACCTCCACAAGTTCAATCTGTGAGCACAGACGGGGAGAGGTCACACACTCAGTGACCTCACACGAGAGAATCTGTTTCTCAGAGCGAGAAATATTTACATCAATATTTTACTGTTGACCAGAGTAAAATCTGAGCTTTACATTCACAGCTTGAAGCTCTGAGACGTTAATTATGTAAAGTAAAATAACCCAGCCTGACTTGAACCTAGCATCTCTCCCTCCCTCTTCTCCTCGCCTCCCTGCGGCCTCCCTGCGGCCTCCCTGCGGCCTC
Source organism: Semicossyphus pulcher (assembly GCF_022749685.1). Taxonomy (NCBI): domain Eukaryota; kingdom Metazoa; phylum Chordata; class Actinopteri; order Labriformes; family Labridae; genus Semicossyphus; species Semicossyphus pulcher. The sequence goes on from NW_027211713.1 coordinate 235,473, forward strand.
CCTCCTCCTCCTCCCCTCGTACAGTAATGGCCTCTTACTGTCCAATAAATCTATGAAAATGTGGGTGAAACATAGCGGCACGGCTCGATACTTCCTCCTGGCAGTGAAGCCTGTAGCGTGATCACTGTGCCCATGTTTCCGACCCATATTTGCATCATTGTAAATGGGTTACTGTTACAGAGCGGCCTGTGCCAATTTACAGGGGGGTTATGGAGGAGGAGGCACCTGCAGGGATGGCAGAGGGAAGAGAATATGCAAGAGGGAAGATATTTTGGCAAACAGATGCAGCAACGCCAGATGGAAGGTATTACATGGTGTAAATAGAGTGAAACCTTAAAGATCAGGTCAGCCGGAGACTCTGCAGAGAGTCTGAGAGGAGGAAACCTGCGTTACAGCACCAACACCCCAAATGACAGGAAACCTGTACACAAGGGTTTTTCAGCACACACGATGTAGAGGGAGAAATGCGGTGTAAAGATTAACCCTGAGAAATCTACGGCGTCTGCATCTGGGTTTTTCTTTTCTCGGAGTATCTTTAAATGCATCATTTCCCTAAAATCTGTACAAACTAGAATCCACCATGAGCAAGGAACACTTCATTTAACAGCCGGAAACCTCGAGCAGAAGCAGACTCATGGAGAACAACATGCATGAAAAGAATAAACAGGGTGACAGCTGCTGTGACTCATTAGCCCCTGCCCAGTTGGCTAGCATGCTAGCACTAGCCACTAGCCACCAACCGGCCATTCCTGCAAGTAATTACTAAAACACCTCAGACTTCTATAAAAGATTTTCCAAAGGCTTACAGATTATATTCGCTCAGTTACATTTAAGTGTGACAACTTACAAACAACTTTAAACTTTATTGAAAACCGAGCGAACAAGAGTTACAAACAACTTTAAACTTTATTGAAAACCGAGCGAACAAGCTGCTAGCTTAGTCAAAGACCTTTTTCTCCATTGTCACTATATCTCTTTATTTAACTTAATATTGTACAATCTTTAAAACACAATGTCGGGAGGACTAACCGCACAGTAAAGAGGTATTGTGATAAATAACGTTAGCATGTTATTGGCTTGCTAGCTTGTTTTAATGTTAGCTCACAAGCTACAGTAGCTTTGCCTAGGCTACCACTGCAGTAGTCACTACTTCAGAGAAATAAGACACATCAGGCTTTGAATACACACAATACAACACTTTTAGTTGCCACTGTTGGTTTAACTTTTTAATGGTATTTGTGTTCAACAGAACGTGACCTCGTGGTGCCTTTGAGGAGTCCACAGAGGCCCAAACTCTGGACTGGAGGTAGTAAACTTTACTAAACTATTTCTGTCGTCTGTAAAGAGAGAAGAAGTCCAACGTGGTTTAGAAACAAACAGCTTTGTTTTATCTAAAAGTGCCACGGAGCCACTTTGTGCTGCAGCTGCTGAATGAATAAAACATGTCTGCTTCAGGAATGCACACGTTGTTCCAATTAGTTTATCAGCCTGAAGTTGTTGAATATGGACTTTTTATAAATTAAACCATAGAGAAGATACTTTTCAGAGTCACAGCCGCGTCACACCCACAGAAACCTCACGTCTGTGCAAAAATGTGCAACAAGTCGCAGAACAGAAATAGAAACATGCTTTCTTAATTATTCCCACAGAGAGTCTGGAGCACGTGTTGGAGGCTGTCAGTGGCTCTCTCTGTGCTGCAGAGACAAAGATTAAAATGATTCTAAAGGATTCAAACAGAAGCTCTGCAGGTCAGAGGTTTGACCCAGTTCACACACACAACATCAAACTGGGCTCAGAGTGAGTCCCAGTTAAAGCAGAGGTCATACTGACTGCTGTGTGACCACTGATGAAGCTGACACACACGCACACAAACACACACACACACACACACACACACACACACACAAACACACGCACCCACACACACACACACTGTCTGCTCACAATGACCAGAGCATACTTCAGCACAAGAGTCACACTGAGATCCTCTTAGCGGAGAGCACAGACAAGCTGTTCTTCACAGCGCGA
>NW_027211713.1:242500-287500 GCF_022749685.1 Semicossyphus pulcher
AGCGAAATATTAGCTTGGAAATTGTATTGTAAGCTTGCTAACGGCTATGGTAGCTAGGAAATGCTATTGTATGCTAGCTAGGTTAATGTTAGCTTGAAATGTGTACTGTAAGCTATCTATGGGTAATATCAGGTCGGACATATGGTGAACTGAATCAGTATCGAGTTGTTAATTTCCATTAAACTCCCACTTGTACTTCTCTGGTATCTATTCATCTTTTTTCAGCTCTCAGTTCATGTGACACTTTACAGTTTCATTTCTAAACTCTGTAACAGCCTTTCATTCTTCTACGTGTTGTAATCGTGTCTCAGCTGTCCCTCTGTGTGTTTACGGTTTCTGTTTTACACGTACTCCAGAGAAAATGCAGCCCAGCCGGCCCTCGTGTCCACACTGCTGAGGTGTGTCTGCAGATCCAGGTGACTGAATCACTGTGGACCACAATGCATTGTCTTTGTTATTTAAGCGCGCGCACATTCAGAGACGCCTCAGGTCTCTTTCTGCTGCTGGCTGTTCCTCTGCAGGGATCAAAGAGTGAGATAACCCGTCACAGTAAACATGAACAACTTTCTGTTTCATTTCATTTTATTTTACTGTGTTGGAGATAATCCTTCATAAAGTCTCTGCGGTGCAAACTTTGTTTTTACAGCGTCTCTATCAGCCATGGAAGTATTAATGTGGCGCTCTGCCTGACGACATCCTGTCTGCAGACAAAAGATGTGTGGATACGATAACAATATTTACATAGATGCAGTGCAAAATCACTTCAATATGTTGGAACTTGTAATGACAAATGTTCACTGAAAAGCTCAACATGCTGTACATCTGCTGCAGAAACTAGAAGGTAGAATCAGATGATTACGGCTTAAATCACTTGTTTGCTGACAAGCCACAAGATTCCAAAATAATCACAATTAAAGTGAAAAGTGGTCAAATATTCGTATTTCAGAAGCTGGAATTAGTGAAGTTTCTCCTGTACTGGTCCAGGGTCAGGAAGCGGGCAGGTAACCTGACTGCATCAAGCTCATCAGTGGTGGTGCGGCTGTACTGAGCTGCTTTATATTCAGAGGTGTCCCTAATGCTCTGGCCCCCTCATGTGTGTCAATGGGGAGGCCAAAACATTAGAGACACATCTCAGTATAATGTAGTTCAGCACAACAGCACCTTTAACTAGGTTAACTTTAACCTCAGTAATAAACATGATTACATTTACACACGTCACACTCAACCAAACTAAAGCCAACTAAACTTCCTGGAAGCAGAAGGTGTCCCTAATGAAGTGGCCGGTGAGTGTATATTAATGCTTTGTAATGTATGCTGTAGCCAAAGGCCTGTTTATAGTGGTGTCGGTGTTAGCGTGTCTGACCTGGCCTTGTTCTAAGTGGAATATGTCGATACAAACATGTACACTGAGTGAGTCTGCACCCACAGACTGTCAAAGTGACTCTGATAGAGGACACGAGCGCTGAGTGATGTCGACTGGTTCATCAACAGTTGAGATGACGGGCTCGTAACTGCTGTTTTAACTTCTTTCATGTGTTTTATAAGAGGAAATAAAACATTGTTGGCTTTTGGACAGTGAGACAAAACAAGGCAGTGATTCAGTGAGTGAATAACCATCTGATCATTACCTTGTTAGCTGTAGCCCTGCAGAAATGTGTGATAGGGGAAATGTTAATGTAATGTAATTCACAAGGTACAGGGATGAAGGTGTTTGTTTACTGTTTATTAATTGGTTTGTTATTTATATACATTTATATCGATAGTAAATTCATATTTTTGGTTACAATAAATAATTATGTAAATAATGACGTTATATATTTGATATATGAAGATATTAGTAATATATTTGTATTAACACTATATAGATATATCTATATATAGATATATATAGATATATCTATATATATCTATATATATATAGATATATCTATATATATAGGTAAGTTTAGGTAAATAATTATTGAGATTTATACATAAGGAAACTGGAAAATAATTGAAAAATGACTTATGGAGAGGGGGTGGGATTAAATAAGTTTGTACTTCTTCCCACTCCCTTTCGGATGTGTATACAGAGTCATCAACTACTCGACAATCTGTTACTGCGTTATGCTTTCTACTTGTGTAATTATTGTTTTCTGTATGACCTTTTGTACATGTTCGAAATAAATCTAATCCAATCCAATCCAATGTTTTCTATGAGAAGATGTTTATTAAAAACTTCAGAAGCTGAGATCAGTGTGTGGCTGTGGACAGAGACTCTTCTGACAGCGCGTCCGTGTGCAGCGTCCGTGGGCAGCGTCCGTCCTGCTCGTCTCTCTCACTCTTTGACTCGTGCAGAAATGTGTCGTACGTGTGGGTCGACAACAACATTAAACAAGACACTCTTTTGTTTCCTCGCTCGCTTTCAGAAACAGAATCTATTTGTGGCCTGAATTTAAATCTCATATTAGCACAAACAGAGCGAGCGTTTATCTGACACTCTGGCTCCTGTTATAATCTAAAGGTTAATATTGATCCTCACACAGACGGCTGCCGTTTGTCTTTGATCTATAAAGGACATTTGCTGCTCACATTTCAGCAAGTTATTATCAAACTGTAGATTCATTTTCTGTCAATCTACTATTTCCTGAATAACTGCAGCTGCACTTTACAGGAAATAATGTTTCCAAAGAAACACCTGCTCATCCTCACCTGATAACAACCCCACCCACTCACCCTTTCATGGACACAAGCAGAAGTATACTCCCCCTCCTCTCAGGGTCTAAACTCAACAGAAGCAGCTTTCACACACGTTTTTCTGTCCGACAACAAAAGGTGAAACTCGACACACAGGCTTCTCCGGCCTTACGTTTCCACTGCACAATAAAAACAGCCGCAGACGTTTGAAAGACGCCATTTTCTCACCGTGACACTTTGTTTCAGAGACACCGGACACCACGTTCAGCTGCAAGGAGACAATGGACAGAGGAGCTTCAGGAGACGATACACACCTTAAAAGGTAAAACTGATGAAACATGGAAACGTCACAGCCTCTGGTAATGTGTCCTGCAATATTACAGTTGTGCAGTTTCCTGTGCGCCCAACCACAGCCACATCTACTGAACTTTTACATACAGTTTACAGTTGATTATTGTTATGTATAGGATCAATAAAGTTTCTTATTTATTTCAGATAGTTTAAGTGACTTTATTTTTATGGTTTGATTTTTTTTTTTTAAGTATAAAAACAAGTTTTCTTTATCTGACAGCGTTTGTCATGCACTGCTGCCGGTCTGAAGCTGAGGATTGTGAGTAAGAGGTGAGACGAGGGAGGGTCACGTAAACAAAGAGGTCCTGCCCAGGCTTGTCAGTCAATGAACCCCGCCCACCATCATTAATTCAATGTTTGACCGCTCAGTGGCAAAACCAGTTTGGGCCTCCAGACGCCTCTGATCTGCTCCCAGTGAAGGGGGGGGGGTGTACATGGAGAGTTCTGCTTTTTCCTCTGACACTCAAATGCATCACGAAAACTAATTTCCTGACAGGACAGACGATCAACTTTAACGGCCTCTCTCAACGATTGATCCGCGGATGTGATTCGTAATTAATTTAACTGTGGCTGTAAAAAATAAGAAAAACCGTTTAATATCATAAATCTAGTTAAAAACACACAATGAGGTTAAATGAATGCACTCACAACTGTCTATATTATGTTAACTGTCGCGTTAACAAGCTAGCTAATGGCTAATATGTCAGTAAACCTGTGATGATAAGAATGTGATGGCCTTCCTGTGTTTTAGCTCATCGATACGTTTATTGACTTTAAACTTAGTGGATTCTGGGAGCTGTTTTGTGATTGATGATGTTCTTGTGCCTTATGCTCTGCACTGCACCACACTTATTTAACACTTGTTGCGTTCGGCACTGACGGCATGAATGTGCTAAATAAATATCTGTGTTTGTCATTTAAACTGGAGCTACACTTTGCATCTTCTGAGCTATAAAATGTCAAAGAATAGTGGAAAAAGTACGCAACATTTCTACGTCTCAGCACTTTCATAAGCAACTGAACAACATGGATGGTTAAAATATGGAGGACTATCAGGCTGTATTTTAAGGTAAAACAGTTATTAGCCTTTTAGCCACCAACAGGCTAATGTTAGACATCAGCCAACTCCTAGCTATCAAATGGCAAAATTAGCAAGAAAGTATCTGCATGCTAACATTAGCTGTGTAATGTCTCCAACCCATCAGCATTAGCTTTTCACCCTGAGCGTGATGTCAGAGGAAAATGGCTGCCATGTAAATATAGTTAATTGTTTTAGCTCTAGTTTGCACTTTTATGTCCCATCAGGCACAGTCCATGTGTGTTTAATGTTTGTTAGACAGTGTGGCTCTATGGTGCAGAGGACCAAGACAACACCTGGTCACACACTGATACTCTAAGGATCCAAAGTTCTCTGTGTTTGGAGGATATCTGATATCGTTTTTACTCTCCTCCGGTCGCCATGTTGTTTATAGAGGAGGAGAAACGTGAGCCACTCGAGAGGCTCAAACTTTATTAAACCCATAATTACCCTGCAGGTAATTCCTCCAAACAGGGTAAACAGGTTACACACTCGTGCAGCACAGGGCAAGTCTCTGGATCAACACACACATCTGTGCTTCATGTTAGTCTGCACGTACAGATGTGGAGGAACGTTCACCCTGCACTACAGTACTGTCTTTTACTTAATTATACTGTATACACGTAAGTTAAATCTTTAAAACAGAAACTTTTTACTGCTCTATATTTATCACACAGCTTCAGTAACTTCACAATTTTGCTGTGTTGAAATGCCATACTATAGCCTACTAGCAGTACGTCCTGATGTGGCCTAAATGTAGCATGCGGTATACAAACAAAAGCTAAATGTGCAGGATGCCAAAAATACCCGGATGTTGTACTGATTCGGAGAAAATCTCCAGTATGCATCGGACCATATAGCATGATATAGCATGTAGTATATAGTATGTAGTACGTAGTATATAGCATGTAGTATATAGCATGTAATATCTAGTATATAGTATAAAGGTTATAGTATGTAGTATGTAGTATATAGCATGTAGTATATAGTATATAGGTTATAGTATGTAGTATGTAGTATATAGCATGTAGTATATAGTATATAGTATAAAGGTTATAGTATGTAGTATATAGGTTATAGTATGTAGTATGTAGTATATAGCATGTAGTATGTAGTATATAGTATATAGGTTATAGTATGTAGTATGTAGTATATAGCATGTGGTATGTAGTATATAGTATAAAGGTTATAGTATGTAGTATGTAGTATATAGCATGTAGTATATAGTATATAGGTTATAGTATGTAGTATGTAGTATGTAGTATATAGCATGTGGTATGTAGTATATAGTATATAGGTTATAGTATGTAGTATGTAGTATATAGCATGTAGTATATAGTATATAGGTTATAGTATGTAGTATATAGCATGTGGTATGTAGTATATAGTATATAGGTTATAGTATGTAGTATGTAGTATATAGCATGTGGTATGTAGTATATAGTATAAAGGTTATAGTATGTAGTATGTAGTATATAGCATGTAGTATATAGTATATAGGTTATAGTATGTAGTATGTAGTATATAGCATGTAGTATATAGTATATAGTATAAAGGTTATAGTATGTAGTATGTAGTATATAGTATATAGGTTATAGTATGTAGTATATAGTATATAGCATGTAGTATGTAGTATATAGTATAAAGGTTATAGTATGTAGTATGTAGTATATAGTATATAGGTTATAGTATGTAGTATATAGCATGTAGTATGTAGTATATAGTATAAAGGTTATAGTATGTAGTATGTAGTATATAGTATATAGGTTATAGTATGTAGTATGTAGTATATAGTATAAAGGTTAAAGTATGTAGTATGTAGTATATAGCATGTAGTATATAGTATATAGGTTATAGCATATAGTATGTAGTATATAGTATAAAGGTTAAAGTATGTAGTATGTAGTATATAGCATGTAGTATATAGTATATAGGTTATAGCATGTAGTATGTAGTATATAGCATGTAGTATGTAGTATATAGTATAAAGGTTATAGTATGTAGTATGTAGTATATAGCATGTAGTATATAGTATATAGGTTATAGTATGTAGTATGTAGTATATAGCATGTAGGTTATAGTATGTAGTATGTAGTATAGCATGTAGTATGTAATATATAGTATGTAGTACAGCATTTTGAACACAGCCAATGTCTTCAGTTCCTGTGCACTGAAAAGCCCGTGTCTCCAGAGTTTCATGTTGGTGATAAACCGACGGACTAAATGTTCCCTTATGTGTTCAGAAAATTCTCCTTAAACAAACCACTCTATAGGTACCCTCTGCTGAAAGTTTGGGCCTTTCACAATAAAGCAGTCAGTTCAGCGATAATACGTAAGCAACACCCCCCAAGAGTACTTAAAACTACTTGGTACGGTTAACCATCACACGCTGCGTACATTTAAAGCAGCAACTCCAGGCGGACTTTTGCTCTTTTCATCCTACGTCACCTGACTTACACACCACTTCAAAACGGTAATCTAGAGGACAGCATCTAGAAGTGACACTTAAGGAAAGGGCTGCTGAGTGAGCTGAGTGAGAACAGGCTGATAACTGTCACTGGAAAAACTTTAACTTCCATCTAGCTTTATGGGAACTTTGAGTAAATGACACTGATAATGGCACTTAAGAGCTTTGAACGCAGCACAGTATTGTTACTTCAGTACAGGGTCACAGAACTTCCTCCTGTGGGTGTCGGGTGACTCTTCATGTTAAAGATCTGAGAATGCAGCAGAACCCTTCTGCAGCTCCTGAAGGTAAAACCTGTCTCACTTCCTGTCCAGGGCTTCACAACATAAACCTTCTGCAGCACACGTCTTCTGTCCGCGGTATGGAAAGGTAATTAAGGTCACTGTGGAGGAGACGCAGAGACCTGCAGCAGATTTACAGCCTCACATGTGGAGGAACAGACCATGGAGACGCTAAGGGGGGGGGGGATGAACCACGATGCCACCATGCACCACACTGACCCACTTTTCCATCTGTACCACAGACCGGCCCTCTGAAACGGGGCCACGGCTCGGTCGATGCCCAGCAGAGAGGACCCGCATGTTGTGTGAAATATTGGAACATTATTGATCTTTATGAAGTTTCAGTCGGGGTCAGTTTGATGTTTACAGCTTCTAAATGTGACGGGTTCACACGGACTGCATAAAAAGAACAACTGGAAGGACTTTAGCTAAATCTGCAAAACATGTTCAGGTGACAGCGCTCTCTAGTGTTCAGAATTATTATGATAAAAGACAAGGAGGAAGTCAGGTGATGTTATCGTATGCAACACATCAGACACCGCTGTCTGTCAAGTGTTTTTGGCAGCACAATCACACCGAACCTTTACATTAAAAGGTTATTCATGTGAACGAACAACTCGTCCGAGCCCGACACGATGTTTTCTGAGAGCTAAAGCAGCTGTTAGTCCGCCTGAGCCTGAGCCACAGTGTCTCTGATTCACTCCATCAGTCTACGTTTCATTTGTTGCGACTGAGCGATGGAACGACAGAAGGATTAGTGAAACTTTAAAGACTTCTTTTCTTGATCTTAAAAATTCAATCTCGAAGATTTCAGTTTCGTTCTCTTTGGTGGCACCTAATGGCGATATCTGGTAATTGCAGCAGCACACTTCCCAATGTAACCAGACGTCCACGGTCGGCTCCGGTTGTAACTCTTGATTTTCCTGGCTGACGGTCGCTTTCCTTTTCAGACTGTTTGCTTCATCTGAGCGTCGAGTTTGTTTCTTCTTCTTTGGATTTTCACTTCTTGTTGAAGTTGTATCTGTAGTCATCCATCTTTTCTTTGTTTGTTCAGCCATAGTAGATTACTGTTTACTCGCAACACTTGCAGAGAGCGGAGAAGCAGCCGCTTAGCTCCGCCTACCCTCTCTGGCAGACCAACCACTGCTGGCTGATGGAAAACGCATCACTAACTGGGCACCGCCACAGACACCCAGCCCATAATAATACTATATACTGCAGATGAAAGGCTTTCATCAGTGGGCCATAGGCTCAGTCACCATGTGTTACCTCATTCAGACTTACAGACGTTTATTTACATGAACATCTTTGAGATTATATAAAGACTTTCTGAGCTGTCGGAAGTTTTGCTGACTTCTTTCTGACATATGACGAGCTGATGACAATCACATCATGTCCTTGTAAGAGCTCAATCGCTCTAACACTGGGACTATTTTTATTCCTATTCTAATTTCTAATCTGCATAGTTGTAATTATTTGTCTCTCTTTCGTATCTGTATTTATTTCTGCCCTTGTGCTGCTGTGACCTCCGTCACCTCTGCTGTTTTCCCTCTCAGGATCAATACATGAGGATCTTTCCTGATGATAAACCAATCAACAACTTGATTCAATCATTTATGAGTATAATCTTTATTTGTAGCTTTAATCTACTCCTCAAAACAGCCCAAAAACTCCCTCAGTCAGACTTCAAGTTCAAGTTTACAGAGTGTGAGTGTCCCATGGTGGTCTAAATCTCTGATTCCCATAATTCTGTTTGTTGGTCTTCTCTCTCATCTGTGCCTCATTCAAGGTTTAATATGGAACATTTTACCTCTTTATTTGGTTGAAGTAAAGTAAAGACAAAGATTACAGAGGGTCTAACTGGTCACAACCTGGAGACTCATACAAACTGCTTTGTTATAAGGACTCACAAGAAAGGGTTGGAGAACCTGTAAACGCCCTCCTTCACCCTCAGTTTCTCTTTACACCAAACCTCATTCAGAAAACAGCTGTTTTAAGTGCAGCAGAACAAGCGGTGCAAAACGTTGAAAAAGTCGGTAAACTTCTGACAAACTTTGATTTGTTTTTGTGTATTTATATTCTAAGCTTCTAAAACAACACAAATCTGTGAAATGTTGGGTCGGACTTAAACTTGAAGCTCACGTTGAGCAGCTCAGAGTAACAAGTGGTCCGACAGTGAAGCTCTCACTGTGCTCAACACATCAATCATCCACAGGCGCCACATCATCACTCATGTTCTCTTGTCACTAAATAACAGCTTTCAATGTGATTAAATACATAAACTACAAATACATCGACAGGCTGATCGATGTGACCCGATCACCCGAGCAGCCTCACGCGCCTCGTGCTCAAACAGCAGAAATCAGAGAGTTTCCGTCTGTTTCACTCAGACAGAAAACAGACAGACAACAGGCTGAGGAGGAAACTTACCTGTTTTAGGAGCTGAACTGTGGAGAAAGCGCGTGGAGATCCGTGCGGGTCCTGCCTGTGTGCGGTGCTGTGTGCGGTGCGGTGCGGGACTGAGTGACCTCCTGCTCGACAGAAACAAAGCAGCAGAAAGTTGAGACTGAAGCTGAAGCAGACAGACAGCAGCTCAGCGCAGCACCATGTGGCAGATATGAGCATTAACCAGTCAGACGGCCGCCTTTAACCCCTAAATCCCCGCACAGCACGCAAACATCACGCAACAACAAAGGATTACAACTCACTATTCTGCTGCAACAAAGTACTGAAGAAAGGACAGGCTTCACTGCATGAGAGGAATCCTTACACTGCAGACTGTTTATGTAACCTGTGTTATTTTACTAGTTAAGATTTGTACACAGAACAGAAGCACAGCTGCTTCATTAGTGTCGCTGCATTGTTTTTATTTTAATAATCAATGAAATTATTTTTCATGTAGAAACATTTTATGGTTCATCTTCTCTGATTTGATTAATAATGAATAATTATAATTATAGTTAGGAAAAGGACATGAACTTGTACCAGCACAGTGTTATCATTACAACGACAGCAAAGATGATCATTATAATTATTATTAGTAATAATAGTAGTGGTGGTATGCATGATGATTTAATTGATGTATTTCATAACAAAGCCTACACAAGATTGAACTGAAATGAATGTCTCCTCATTATATCCATTTATACGGAAGCCCTTAGAGGACATGCATCCATACATTTTATTAACTCTGCTTTCCTGTGATGACGAGTCATTTCAGTTATTTATCTGGTTATCTCGAGATAACAGAGCTGCAGCACCGTAACATCAGATGATCATAAGTCGTATCCTCAGAGCTGCAAAAGCACAAAACAAACAGAAACATCACTACCTGCTGTGAGACAGAGTACGATACTGAGCTAAGGAACCGTGGAGAAGCTCAGGTACGTACACTCCTGTAAAAACACTTTTTTATATCAACTTATAAAAATCAAACGGAGCACTGAGGCGGTCTGATGCAGGACCGAAACATGCAACTGTCCAGGCCAGAATAAAGTTTACAAAGGTTTTTCTGCAAACTTTCGGTTTTCTCGTCCCTAACCCTGGTAAAAAACAACAACAACAAACAAACAAACAAACATACCCCCGGCTGGTTCTTTCAAAATAAAAGCTTTAATAAATACTCAAATATTCTAAGAATAGTATCAATATTATCACACCTTATCACAAGTATTAAACCAAACAGCAACAAATAAACAAATGTCAAATAATTGTACAATGTGTAACAATGAATCCAACAGCCTCCATACGAGTCTGAGGTTTGCAGATATCAGAGAGGACGAGGCCGAAGAGGAGGAGGAGGAGGAGGAGGAGGGAGGTGGTGGTGGTGAAGTCAGGGTCGGTCTGAGGAGTACAATGCTCCCCCTCACTCTCCCACACAGTCAGCCCGGCGTGTGAGTGTGTGTGAGGCTGTAAATGGAGTAATTATGTAGCTGGGTACAGTCGTGCTCAGACACAGCCAAGCGTGAGTGTGACGCTGCAGGCGTGAACGAGGCGACGGCCTGAACGAGCACTTTCTGTGTGGATGTGTGGGTTTATAAGAGTGCCGCTCAGGAGTAATGACACAGTGTGAGCTGAGGCTGACCTCACACACTCAGCAATGACTTCTCCTCTCTGCGATCACATCGCAGCACAGTGACCTCATCTCTTTAATTCTGCTGCACAAGAAGAGACGTCAGAGGTCAGAGGTCACGGCAGGGTCAGAAGAATCGCTCAGATGCTTCACTCAAAAGGGAAAAACTATTTTTTACAAAGTTTTTCAATTTGATTTTTGAAGAACAGAAGTGATGAAGTATTCAAACTTTTATTTAACCAAAAGCACAACAAACAGACTGTAAACACTTTCGCGTTAGAGTCCTCCACTGAAAATGTACTTGTCAACAGAGCTGTCAATCATGAGGTCACACCCCCTTTTTATCGCATCAAATAAACTATGACAGAAACCATGTTTGAGAAAAATGTCTTTGACGTGTATTTAGATTTTATAGTTTGACTCATGTCCCATCTGTTAACATGGAGGAGGCGGGCTTTATGAGCTATACTGCAGCCAGTCAGCAGGGGGCGATAGAGAGGGTTTGACCTGTTATGTCAGCCATCTTTAATACAGTCTATGGAGTTAATCAAATGGATTTAAAAAGCTGCCTGATTAATGTAATAATGTACGAGCAGGTTATTAAATCTGTTGCTCACTACATATGCAAGTACCAATAAGAGCCTTTACATGAACATTTCTGTTCCCCAAACTTCAGACAGACAAACCGTCGTGTTGAGATCCGTAACAGTAACTGGAAGTAAACATCATCCGGCACAGACGCTCAAACAACATTTGCGAAAGCTGGTTTTTGTATTTAAACACAAAACTGAAATTTATTAAAGATAAACATCCATGAAATGTTTGACACATACTGCATGTGCATGATGCACAATATGAAACACATGATAGGACCTGTATGACCACATAAAACCAGGAGAACACAACAAGGCACTTCAAACAGGTAAAACATTTAAGTCAGTAAAAAGCTACAGATTTCCAAAACCCCTTGGCTTTAAATATATGGTACAGTCCAGAGGGCAAAGAAAGACAGTTCAAAAAGACGCTTTGGGAAGCAGCTCAGGAGTGATTGACAGGTGCAGTAAAAGTTGTACCGCAAAGATTTCTGGAAAAATCAGACTCAACAGAAATCATTAAGTGCCCAAATTTCAGAACAAACCACGAAGCTTGGATGAAAAATTATAAAAACATTTTATTAAAAACTAGTGAAGCTTCTCCACAGGTCGATGATCTAAAATAAAGTGCGAGTGAAACGTCCTCAGGGGTCAAAGTTCAGGGTTTGAGCAGAGCGGTCGCCATGTTCTGGATGATGGACGACTTCAGCTGAGGGAGGAGGCTGATCTTCATCAGTTTGCTGCTCGAGTATTTGTTCTTCACGGCCTGCAGAGGAACAAATAAGAGCTTAGTTTAAAGTGAAAATATAAAGACTTTGTGCTTCTGGGTCTAAAGTCACCTGGAACTTTGTCTTCCCGTCGTTCACCGTCACGACGTTCTTGGCGATGTGCTGCATGATGGGCTTCAGGTGAGCCTCGTCGTACGAGGAGTAGTGCTGCTGCGTGGGAGACTGAAAACAAAGAACCAACAGTTAAAACTTCACTGAAACCGCAAGGACGCAGATTTCACCTTTAAACCCGTCGTTGTAGTTCGAGCAAACTCACCCAGGGCAGCCCGTCCAGCAGCAGCTGGGACAGACACAGCGAGGCAGCAGCGATCTCAGAGGGCCGATAGTGAACCATGTCGTAGTCGATGAGGGTCAGCTCCATCAGATATTTGGCCAGCGTGTGTCGCTCTACATCAGACTGACACAAACATGCAGAACACTGAGAACCTGAAGACTGTTACAAATCCTCATCACTAAAGAAAAGCAATGTTACAATGTGGCTGATCAGTCCTGAATGTTGCCTTCACAGCTTATTATCGAACACGAGCGACACTACTTTGCTGTGAGAAAGTCATGTAGAAACTCACGTTAGCCACTTTGGAGGCTCGTCTGAGGAAGTGCAGTGGAAGAGGACGTCCCAGCTGGAAGTTGAGGCTCCTCAGAACCAGCTGCTCCATCTCCAGAATCTGAGACTTGGTGAAGGCGTTGTCTGTGATGTAGGCGAAGTCTCCCACCTCCGGAGCGTACATCTCCTCGTATTTACAGGCCACCAGCATGGCGGTGACACCGACCAGCTGCAGCTTCCTGCGAGAGACCGGCTGGAGCTGCAGCACAGCAGGGAGTAAAGGTCTATGCTCTGCTCACATGAAAAGACAAAGAGAGCTTTGAGACAGTTGTTACCTGGAGAAAACGGTCCAGGATGGCCACTGTGAGGTACAGAGTCTCCTGCAGCAGCTGGAACCTGGAGTGAACCTGGACCAGCCAGTCGATCAGCAGAGCTCGCATGCGTTCAGTGATCTCATAACCCTGCATGTAGTTTGCTCGTACAGCCTGCTGCACCTGTGGAAAGACAGTGATGTTATTAAAAAAAGATGCAGGTGAGAGCAGAGAGTTCAGCCGATCGGGGGATAATCACCTCCAGGACGTGCAGATACTTGTAGATATCTTTGACGTATTCCGAGCAGAGCTGCGGCAGGTCTGCGTCCTCCTCGTCTACATCCTGCACAGCGAGCAGCGCGTCAGAGAACGCCTGGCACAGCTCCTCCTCCTTCATGGACACGTCAGCTGACTCCTCTGAGACTCGGGGGAGGGGGTCTGCAGGTGCTGGCACCTGGACTACTGGAGGCACCACCTGGACCGACGGGGGTTTGGCTTTTTGGGCACAAGATGGTTTGGATGATGCTTTGGCTCGTCCCGTTTTCTGGAGGAAAAAATGCAAGTTTAGAGCAAAGTCTGAGTTTTAAGCTGCAAAGGTTGTCAAACTAC
Source organism: Semicossyphus pulcher (assembly GCF_022749685.1). Lineage (NCBI taxonomy): Eukaryota > Metazoa > Chordata > Actinopteri > Labriformes > Labridae > Semicossyphus > Semicossyphus pulcher. The sequence goes on from NW_027211713.1 coordinate 256,271, forward strand.
AGCAGGATTGAAGTGCACACCATGTGGCAAGATGCATGTCAACTGTCACATATTACTCACATGCATGTTAGTGTGTAAATAAAGTGATTGCAGTGTAAAAAAGTGGTTCCTTGTTTGTAAATAGTCTTCCCTTCCCACTTTTAGACACAAATGTGTAGCAAGCATTTTGTTTTACCTTCATATCAGGTAAAAGTCTTCAGGGTTTTTCACCTGTCCTGTTTAGTTGTAATGTATATTTCCCTTGTTTTTGTCTTTTATGCACATAAATAAAGAACTATAGAACACATGTTGGTTGCAAATATTCCCATGATGGGTAAAAGATGGGTATTTATCTGATGCTACAAAAGCCTCAACTATTCTTCCCAAAGAGTCTGGCTCAGTGGACATGGGTGTCCATAAACCTTTAGCCATATAAGCAGCACGTGTATCTGAAATTACCATCTACAGTGTAAATTACAAGTGAAACACAACACAGAATACGAAGATAAATAGAACAACGTGAGGACCAGTTACTGAACCACAAGTCGTTTCTCCATCATGTTACCTTTGTGTTGACTACTGCTCCAGGAAAGTTGGTGATCTCCCCCAGAGCAGCTCTCCTCAGCCCTGCTGCGGTGCTTTTAACCATCTTCACCGGGTTCTCTGCGGCCAGGAGCTGCTGGAAGAGAAGGACGCATTCCACATAAATTAAGAAGAGCTGTAAAATGTCTTTGAAAGTTGCATTACTAAAGCAGAATCGACCAAAGAGCTAACCGGGAGCAGCTAACGATGCTAGCTCGTGAAGCTAATAACAGCTGCTACACTGACAACTGCAGCAACTAAAACAGCGAAATACGTCAGTTAAACTCACCGCAGCACGAGCTTCCACAGAGGACATATTTAACGTTGGAAGCAAAGAGGACAAACTGGGACTTTTCTTCAGCGGCACGCAGAAAACTGTACAGATAAGCTCCGTGAACACCGAGTTCGGCAGGTAAACAACAAGGACAAGCAGCTTTCAAATAGCGCTCCGTCAAATCTGATTGGTTGCGGCTTTGAAAGGACGCTTCTGATTGGCTAACGAGATGAGGTCAAAGGTAAAAGTCTGATATTTAAAAATGAAATCAAAGTCTAACTGCATTTTTTGTTACTATGACAATATGAAAACAAACATACTATAATATTTTTTGAAAAATATAAATGTGAATGACCCAAATTTGTTAAATAGGATAAACTAAACTAAACATGTAAAAATAATTATTTCAGTAGTATTATTGAAATAATAATAATGTATTCAGCCAAAAGTCTCATCCTTCAACACACAGTATACAAACACTGAAAAAAACTATTTAGCTTTTATGCTCAGTTTAGTGGGTCTTACTAGCTAGGCCGGCTAATGAGCCTTGATCATTACTCAAGGTAAAGAGTCAGTGTTAGCATAGTTAGCTAGCTCCTGTTGGCTGGAGCCAGGAGCTAACACACAGAAACTGTCTATATGTTTGGATCTTTAGAGCTGGGTGTTTTTACTTAGCTCTGAATTTACTTTCTACACGGCTGCTGATTTCACTGTCTCTTAACTTTGATAAAACAATAAGAAAGATTTAACTATCTTTGTAAGGGACAAAAAGTATTATTTAATTGCAGCATTTCCATAGTCTGCCTGGTGTTGTAACAAAGAGCTTGTACGTATAAAAAAGTTGTGCGAAGTCTGGCCATGAAATGTGTAAACATCTGTGCAAGGATGATCTTGAAAGATAAACCACTGCTGTCAATAACGTGTATTTGTGCTGGTTTGTAGCCGGGCATGTCGTGTACGGTCTGTTTATCTAAGCTGCCCACTGTGCCTGGAAAAAACACAGATGACGCAATAAAAACTTTGAATTTGAGAGCCACAAACCAAAACAAGACGACACACACTAAAGGACTCTGTAAAGCTGTAGAATGAATGTGCAGGTAACCCATTCCCCATTACACAGTTACCACTATCGTAACTGCTGATTGGTGCCGTTTTAAGGTGAAGGAAAGAAAACCTCAGTAAAATATAAATACCCAAAGCTGTGTAAACACTTCCTCAGTAAAGAAGTAAAAAACTAAAGTTAAATTAATGAAGACAGAAACATTAGAAAGTTTAACTTGACTTCAACAACTGACCTTAAAACAGGCTCAGGAAACAAGAGTCACAAAGAAACTTTATATAGTCTTCAAGTATTCAAAACTGTTAAATAAGTACAAGATGTGTTCAAATGATTTACATATTGGACAATATATGCACTGCCCAGTTTTAATTCTCTTTACATGTGTCCCACTACCCACGCAACACGCTAAAATGTCCGCAAACTATTCACATTTGTTTTGTTTTTTAGTTTTTTTTAACTTTTTGAATCATTTGGGAATCTTGACAGCTGTCTATTGGACAAAGAGCACACAGACGTTACACCTGGAACAGTTTACAGTGTAGGATGGAGACGTCCGACGAGGGGGGAGGACAGACTGAGCCAGGGTCAGAACGGCGATTAGCTGCTGGTGATATGAACAGTACATACTAACACAGGAGAAGTGGGTTAACATTCAGTCTCAGTTGATCCCTTAAACTGTTGGACAGTTCTTTTACTTCTATAAATCAAGAATAAAATAATATACAGAAGGACTGACGGATTACTTAAAGAGGGGCAGATGGTTTAGCATTTTACATCTTCATTGATTCGCAACAAATTTGGTCTAGATGTGTGAAAAAGCTCTTTGTTAAGGCACCTAAAGCTGTGAGACACGGAAATGTTTTATGATTTTTGCAAAATAACAAAAACTCAAAGTGTGTGAGCACCTGGAAAGAAAACATTATGTAGGCTTTAGATGATAAAATATATATTTGTACAGAGTTTGGGTCTGTTTTAGTGAATGCTGCTGCCATCTAACAATAAATTACACAAGAAATAAACTCAAACAGGAGGTGAGGAAATAAAATTAGCACCATATAGAAAAGAAGACATGATTGTAAGCTTGTGAGAATATTTCAGACAAACTCTAGTGTCGATGAATGTTTGTTACGTGATTCCAAAAATCAGAATATGTAAATAAAAAGTGAGCAAATTAATGAGCTGAGGGGCAAAGCCAGTCTTTCTGTACATTACTTTGATAATACAAAGCATTTAGGTAGCCTTAATGAATGGATTTGGTGGTTTTCAAAGGGTTGATGTGTGCCATGTTTCCATTACACAGAAGCTCCTAACACAAAAACAAACACTGGTCCATTTGTCCTCTGTGACTTCTGACTCTACTGAACTGATTATAAAACTTTGTGTGCTTTTATTTTGTGGAATTCTGCAGCTTAATTAACTTATTTATTTACATAAACTGCAGGGAGTTCATTCACTGTAAAAAAAAGACCATTATTGATGTTGTCACTGTTAGACAACAGCAGGCAGATAACAAACACCGTGGCTCTACATGCATCTTGTTGCTGCGAACATTTCGGTTGGTGCACGTTAAATCCATAAAACACATCAAACTTTCTGCTTCAACGAGTGAAAACATGATGGCACAGACTTAAACATGATTGAACTCAGAGACACATGATTAACTTACACAGTAAATAATGAATTAGTGAAACTCAAGTGGCTCTTTAGCAGAAAGCCGCTGTGATAATGAGAACATGGCACCTGAATCCAAATGACTAATTTGTCTGACTAATAATGCCTCTGGACCAACCACACCACTCTGTGCGTTCAGCGTGGTTTGTCACACAAAAATTACAAACTATGAGACAAAAAAAATCTGTTCAATAAAAACCTGCCTATGAGACAGAGAGGATAGTCACCATACTGTACACTTTCTACAATATCCATGTCCATTATGAATATAACAAGTGCATTCACTGAAAGGAGGCGTTGACCCTGAAACAAACTCATTCTTCTCCAGTACGCGGTCAGATTATTCAGAGAAGAGAAGAGGACCAATAACTGTTTAGATCTCAAATGTTACCAGATAAATGGATCGGGACGTTTTTGCTGCCTAGATGAAATTTTAAATTTTGAAACCTAATTTTTTATTTAACTGAGGTGAAAAACAGACATTTGTTTCAGGTCAACAGCTCCCTCGAGTAACGTTCATTCAGGATCTCTCAATTTCAGCAATTTTTTGTTTTAAATTACTGTACTTCTTTTACATCAACACACAGTTGATCAGTGAGTCATCTTTATTTACAGGAGAGCTGGAGTGATGAGCTCCACAGCTTATGCATTGAGCCTCAGAGACTGATCCTCTCTCCTCCTGGAGGAGATATCGATGTCTATCGAGTCTTTGCCCACGATGAGCCGGAGACGCTTCGCTGGAGGAAGTGGAATGAAATCGTCTTCGAACTCATTGTCGAAGTAGTCATCATCATCATCGTCATCGTCATCGTCATCCTCCTCCTCCTCATCTTCCTCCTCCTCTTCCTCCTGCTCCTCCCCTTCCTCGTCGTCCTCTTCAGATGAAGGGTCTGGCAGGACCTTTTGGGTCCGATGTCCCCCGTTCCTGGCCTCCAGACTCTGAGCCAGGTCCCCGTTAGTCTGCGAAAGCCGGCGTGCGTCGTCCTCCCTCTTCAGCTGGATCTTCAGCTTGGTGGAGTTACTGTGCACGCTGGGCGCGAAGCCGTTATTCAGCTTGGCGATGTACGAGCTGCCTTTGTCCTTGTCGTGGTCCTTGCTGAACTTGATGCTGATTTTACTGGAAGAAGCCGAGTTGACGGCGGAGGCAGAGAGGTTAGAGGAGCCGATGGGGTCGTTGGTGTCGTTGGTCTTGCTGCTGCTGCTGTCCCTCCGCCGGCGGAGTGTCAATTTGGGGATTCCCGTGTTGTTCTCCAGGATCAGCTGAGCGTCGTATCGTGTGATCCGTCGCTTCTTCTTCCCCTTGTCCTGTGATCTGCAGCCACTCTTACCTTTGTCCCTGCGGAGAGATTTGCTGCCGTTTGCGACCCCGTTGTAGTCCCTGTGTCTGTCGGCGAAGCTCAGCAGCACATTTCCACAGTCTGAGAAGTTAGGGGCATGGCCAGCAGCCACTGGCATGAACGGCTCGTCATAGGAGTCCTCACATTTAATCGTCCGCTCGGTCCCAAGCTGTGTCAGACGTTTCCGCCTGCACGAGCCTCTTCTGGAATAACCAGAGTCTAGCGTAGGCTGCTCCAGTGCGACACCATGGCGGAGGTACTCCTCCATGTCAGCCGGCTCTGTTTTAATGACCACTCCACCAGGAACCGGGCTCAGGCCGTCCATCGCACTGGGCTCCAGTTTAACGCCCCCTGCCGTTTCCTGGGCTTTAATGAGGGTCCTTGTGGACCTGCGAGTTCTGTACGTGGAGCACTGGCTGCCCTCGCTGCTCTGCACATGCGATAGATTACCGTTTTCCTTTGCAGCGTGCCGGGTGAGGCAGCCGCGCTGGCCGAGTGTCTGCTGCACCAGCTCCTGTCCGTCCTTCTCCTTCTTCACGGTGACACTTTTACACAGTGACACCTTCGAGTCCCTGAGACCCAGCTGAAGAGTCTCCCCTTTGGCCAACGCCTTAGGCTCCGCCCCCCGTCTGCGACTCCGCAACTGGACTTTACTTAGTGAAGGCTTGGATTGGGATTTTAGTCTCTTTGGTACCCTGTTATTGTTTACACGACCTTGTTTGGAACATGAGGTAGTTAGGGCTCTGGACAAAGTCTGTCTGGATTGAGTCCTGTTTTTATACTTCAGGCCAGAGGAGGATGATGAAGTTCTTTTTCTGGCAGCTGCTGGGAAAAAAAGTCAAAAAAGCTGCACATTAAATATTCACGAGTTTTTTTCAGTTTTTTTTAACCCCATACAGTAACTGTTGGAACGGTGTGATGAGACTGGCAAAGTTTTTATGTCTTACATTGATGTGTTTTTGGCATTTCCTGAGAGTCTACGTCGGTGTGGGAGCCCACAGAGTGACTGTCTGAGCTCCGGTTTCCCTCCCCGAGCTTCTTCAGCCTGTTGAGACGCTTGTCCGTCTCACGTAACCCGTACTTGCTGTTGATCACCGGAACTTCCACCGGCAGCCCAGCTTTGGATTTGAAAGCACCGGTGCCTCGTCTAAACAACAACCAGATTAATGAACAGAAGAAACGTCAATGAGAACTTAAGTGGGGAAATGGTTGTCAGTAATAATTTAGCTTTGCCTTCAAGTTATAATATTTTCATGTATTTGTTTAACACCTGCAGCACTGATGGCACCAAGTATATATAAACCATAACACTCACCGTTCACATGTGTAGCATTCACAAAATTCATTGTTTTCCCCAAAAAATCCATCTCCATAATAACAGGAGATTTCCTCTCCTGGTTCAATGTCCCTCAGAACCTTCACACAGGCCGTGTCCCGTCCTGTCGATACAAACTACACACAAAAAACATGATTAAATTGTGTTTTATTTACGATTTACTTTTATGATCCTTACTATTTATCTTACTATTAACTTTAAACTGAGAAGTAACTAACTCACCTTGCAGTTTGGCCGACAATCTGAAAAAAGGGACAAAAAAGGACAATGAGGTTAGTGTCCTTATAAAGAATTTAAAACAGATTTCAAATACTGTTGTATTATTTACAGGAAAACCTTTCCCGATATTAAAGCCCCTGGAAACTCAGCTTGAAATAGCAAAAATGCATTTATGATATCAGAGCTGAGTGTGTCATAAAGCATCCACAAAAATCTGAGCGATAATAAACGTTCAGAACATCGAGAAAATCTTCTTGAAAAACAGCTCGTTTGGCTGTGCAGACAATTTCTCAGGACTGTGTAGGCGTGGCAGCTCCCGTGTTGATTGACACCTGCCGGGGTCCGCCTGTCCGAGTTCTCATGGCAACTGTCAACACAACAATGGCGCATGGGAAAGCAGTGTTTCCTCTAGGACTTTCAGCAGCAGGGTAGAGGGTGTTGTACCACCCAGGTATGTGCGCATGTGCACATCATATCAAAACTATTGCTGTCAGGTGATTAAAAAAATGAATCTAATTAATTACAGGCTTTGTAATTAATTGATTTCAATCTCATATATCAATGATTTCTGTGAGGAGCACGTCACATGTAGACTGACCCTCTTTCTAGATGGTTATTTCTGACTTCCACACTTTAATTGTTCTCTCTTCTTCACCTCATTAAGTTTTAATTCACAAACTAGTTTAACCTGATCACTTTGCTTCAGTCCCCCAACACACCTGCACCTCCACTCCCTGCACCACTACTGGCCCCGCTCAACCCCCCCCAAATGACATCACTTTTTATAAGCTTTATAAAGCGCGACAATCAATGAGTTTACAGTCGGGACGTGCGGAGTTAGACAGACAATATCTCCTCATTTCAGTATGATATTGTGCAGCTCGCTGGAGGGAGATCACCAGGGAGCTGAAAGTTTGATACTGAGCGCACAGCTGATATGGGCACGTGGATTGTTTACACTGCGTGTTAGAACTGAGTATGTATGCCGATGTCAGCGATGCGGAGCGGAAGTAAGAAGTAAACTGGTTCCGCTGTTGTTTATGTGGTTGCCAAGACAACACGAGTTCACTGTTTCAGTGGTTTTACTCAGTGAGGAAAGGATGGACGATCGTTGATTTGAAGCGGAAATCTCCAAAGAGTCGTTCATTTACAACCTCTGAAGCAGCGGCTGCAACAGTTCACTAAATGTATGTGGCGGAAACACTGCTGCTTCTCCAAGTCCGCCACATTTAGAAAATAAAGAATGACACGTTGTCATCTGAGATGGTGGATGTGCACCCGGGGACAGCACACACAGGCATGAAGGGGAAAAAAGGCGATCGTTAGGTAGGTAACTGCAACAGGTATGTGCAGAGATGTTCAAGGTGTGTGGACACGAGTTAGCGCAGACTCAGAGAGAGGGGTTGATCGCGAGCCCAGAAGTGTTATTGCACCTGTGAGGGCGGGGCAACTGCTGTTGATTATTTCAGAATTGGTTCGAGAAAATTTATGACGACAAAAATATCTTCACTGACCACGCCCAATTTAAGCCCAGCGTCAGGGAAGTTAACAAAGTTTGGATTAAAAGTCATTTCTAAAACTTGTAACATGCTTACAAGTGTGTACATAAGACTTTAAACTGCATAGTGAGAAGGATTTTGTGGATTTGGGTTTCCAGGGGCTTTAAGGCATCTCAATATGCTGTTTAAGTATTAGTGACACTCAATCATAAGAGACTATAACAACCAATACCGTGATTGATGAACGCAGCCGGCCCAAGCCAGAGCTGCGCACAGTTCTTTCGGGTTGAATACATGACGCTGAAGTCGTTCTCGCCGTGCCGCAGCAGCATGTTCTCCTCGCTCTCTGAAAGCTCAGCGATGCAGCCGACCAGGTACTCGATCTTATCATTTCTTTTCCTGTAAAACAATACAAGAAAATTTGAGCATTGATAAAGTCAGTACAGAGAAATGAATTCAGTCGGTGGATTTAACGACTTGTAGAAACGAGTGGTTCTGTGTCCTCACCATTCTTTTGTGGCCACAATTTTTGCTCCGTTTTGCTCTGATGAATATCGATTACATGGAAGAATCTCAAACCCGCTGTCTGTGGCAAACATCCGCAGGTACACAAACACCTGTGCAGAAATCAAATATAGTCATTGGTTGTTTAGTCAGCCGTGATGCTGGAAGAAAAACAGGGTTGATCTTAGATAATGTATTTTACATGCTGTTTGAAGAGCTTTTCTTGAGCTTTCGTCTTGTGGAGAAAAAGATTTCGGGACCAGTCTCCGGACGTCAGAGCTCTGAAAGCTTTGTCCAAGTTATCGTGTTTCTTGAAGCGCTCGATGACCTCCTTCAGCTCCTCTTGTCGTCCCTTAACTGGTCGAAATCTGCCAGATACATTGAACAAAGCAAGTCAAACACAAATGAGAAAACCAGAAAAAAAACAACTGTCACTAAGGACAATACACTCATGCTCATCAATAACAACCCATTTAATTGACTGCAAAGAGGCAGCACATCCATCAGTTCCTCTGACATAAATCTGCTGACCTGGTGTTCATTTTATGAGTCTGAAAGCCCAGGTATGGATCCAGGATGAGGCTGGTTGTCAGGTCATCATTCTCACACAGCTCCTTGGCAGTCATTCCTGAGGAGGGCACATAGCGCCTCTCTGCTTCCAGACTGGCTGCACTGAACCCTGCGGAACCCAAACACAGACTCATGTCACTGTTTGTCACTGATGATTAATCTATATGTTTATTAACATATACAAACTGAACTCACTGCGGCTACATCTTCGGTTTCGGTTTCTGTTGTGGCGCAGGGATGCTCGCTGCGGATGCTGTGAGCGGGTCTGGCTCTGGCTCACAGGCTGCTCGCTGGTCAACTTGTTTCCGTGTCGTCTGCCATTTAATACCATGTTCTTGGATTCGCCCAGCCACTTCATGCCCACAAGCCCCCTGGTCCAGTTGCATTTAGTCTCCGAGATGAAGAAACACTCTCGTGTGGGGAAGACTGGGGTGTAAAGTTTGAAACCTGGAAACAGAGCAGAAACAAACCATCAGATCTACAGCTAAAATATGAATAACTTTATACAGATTGAAGAAATACAAAACAAAATGGGATGGAAGTGGGCAGGTGGATGCACAGGCAGCTCAAAGACTGTCAAGAAAAGACTGCCAGGCAGCTTCTTGGTTTAAGCGCAAGGCTAAAGCTAGGATTTAGCTTTCCAATAGCATAATAATTTCAACTAGGTGGTGATGACATGCATTGCAAGAGTGGAAAAAAGGGGCAAACTAAAAACTAAGCTGAAATGACTTACTGTCTATAATGCATGCAGGCAATATGGCTGTCATGGCCATTCTAGACAGACATACTCTATACTGATTTGTGTTTGGACATGTTGATAACAGTATAAGAACATATATACATATTGAAAAAGATAGAGCGTTATATTTAAGCAGGTTTTATTTCAACAACGTTTGGCAACATTTTAAAAACAGTCAAATGACTGCCTTGATAGTTCTAATGTTAAAAACACAGGACAGCAGCGTCAAGGAAACAGGTGTAAAATGATCCTGCAGCGCCGCCTACTGGTTCCTTCAAAGTACTGTACTGGCTTACAGTCAAGTGCAACAGTAGCGTCTCTGATGCTATCACCGATACATATACAGCATTGTAAATGTTGGGATCATATAATCGCATGAAGACGTCACATAACGTTTACGTTTTAAATTTAATGAAAAAAAAATATAATCCAATGTTTAATATTCTGTTGTATTCTGAAAGATGAAATGTTTTCAAAGCGCAACTACGTGCAAAGAGCATCATCTCAGTTGTAATTGATGCATAAAACACTTCGCATTTTTAGCTCAGGGGCTAACATTAGCCATAATAAAACACGACACGCCACGGGGATCAGGAGAAGCTGTGGAAACCCGGAAGGCCACACCGACAGCTGAGGCCGAGATTGTATCAGAGTTATCAATATAGCACGCATTGTTTGCTAACTGTCGGCTCTCTACCCATACAGCTCGTTAGCATGAAGCTAACCACCACAGGCGAACACAGGGAGAGATGCTCGGCCGCGGCGGTTAACTGCAGTAAACGCCGGGCTCCAAAAACAAGTTAACATCTCCCGAACATAAGAAACATTAACAGTTAACCCAACAACAAAGACCGGATCAGAATAATGCAGGGGTGGTGGCATTTAACCACAGTAGTTAAACAATACATCCACTCTTTATCACAAGCTGCTTTTAAATGTTCCATTATGCATACTAGCATTACAAAAAAAATCTACTAAAACGTAATAACTAACGTATATTTAAACTTGTCCACTAGTATAACGCCCTGTAGGATTATCTGACATAAACGCAATTCTTAGCTTTTTGCTAGCCTGCTAGCATCAAACTTAACTTGGGCTGATGCTAACTTAGCCTGGCTAGCACAGTCACCAAAACAGTCGATAAAACCCCAATGGTGTTAACCTCTCCTGTTAACACAATACAGTTTACTTCAAATATTCAACCACAAAAGCCGAAAGTTAACTACTCAATGCCCCAATAAGTAACTTTAGCTAACGTAGTGCTACCTACCTGCAAACCTCTGAAGCACAGCAGCTAACGCAGGCTAGCATACACTGCGTTAGCTTGGGTTGTTTGATGTGGAAGCCATTAGCTAGCTTAACATGCTAAATATATCAACTGTAAGCGAATTAAAAGTTAGTTTACGTGTCGATGCCCTTGTAGATACGATCTTTGGCTGCCACCGAATTAAGTGAATAATCAGTGTCTCGAAGCAGCTAATGTTATTTATCCGGATAGCTAGCAGTTAAAGAGCTGTAACGTTAAGCCGAGATCATTTTCACGCGCTGGACGCGTTAAACGTCTTGATTCGTCAACAGAGACGGAGTAAACACAAAATACTCACAAGGTAGTTTAGCAAAACAATCACGAAACAAAACACTTCTCCTTCAAACTAATCCAAATTTGGCACGACACCCCCAACGAAAATATCACAGGAAACACATTTTTTTTTAGAAATTAACATTAAAATTCAAGATGGCGGCCTAGCACAGGCGAGAGGGAGAGAAAGGCGAAGCACAGCCATCCAAGAGAAAATAGTTCCCATAAATACGCAGCCGTTCTAATCTGTAAGGACCGAAATGAGAAACAGTACTGAAATAAACAGTCTAAGATTTAAAAAGTGAACAATGTGGTCGACTTTTCGAAGCTTAAAAAAAAAAAGCTGTCGACAATCCGTTACCGTAGTTTGTGCCAGTAATTGTCGGATGTATACAAAAGTAGTGCTGCATAAACAAACCTCCTTACGCTTCCTAAAGAATCCAGCGATAGTGGGCAGACAACAGTGGGTTCTGCTAGGTTTGCTCCTAACAGAACCTCGTTAGACCTAGCCAGAACAAGTAAACCTCATTTCTATGACTTTTACTGCATTTTTATTTTGATGTCCCTCCTCTTCACTCATCACTTGTTAATGTGGGCAGTGCAGGCACAGTACTGATTTATCCATTGATAAAAACTTACTGAGATAATACCCAACTATTATTGAAAAACATTTTATAATATTAAGTTTTTGTTTATGAATGCCTGTGTCAAGATGTTATTGCAGTTTGACTTTATACCGTGAAGCCTATCTATAACAGAATAAAAACTGCAAAGATAGTAGCACACAGAGGCTCTGGCTTAGGGGCCCCCTCAGCTGACGGGCTCTGGGGCTCAGGCCTGTTCAATAATCCACCCATGCATGTGTTAGAAACAACTCTGAGAGAAACAATAACACAAGATCAGAAACGTTCTCTCTGCACTTTCTGCATGACTGTGTGCAGGATGAGGTCGAGCATGATTATATGTCAAAAGAAAGTTGTTCTGTTGTCTCGTACATGCATAAAACAAAGGTGTGTGAGTGTCCAGTTCAAACAAAAATACCTGCAGTAAATGTTGAACAGTTTAAGAACAGCTCATGTCTAAGGACAGAGGCTATTGTATGATGTACAGATTATTAGGTTTGATGCAAATTACTAGGTTTGTCCGTATAAAAAATATTGTTCATGGTTTATCACAGCATTTGAGCTTCCAGCCTTGTGACATCAGAGAAAAATGGCTGCCATGTTCATACAGTGAATTAAAAAATTAGGGAATTTGTGGAGGGCTGTTGTAAAGAGAGAAAACACTTTTGTATTTCCTATTATTGAAGTAGTTTGTAAGGTTTATCTGGCTTAATTTCTAGAAATATTTTTACCTTTGCGGTGACCTGTAGCCATGTTGAACACAATAAAGGAGTGCTGCAGCGGTGATTGTTACAGGAACACAGATACTTAGCTGATGGAACTTTAGCATCCTGGAGTGCTGCCCAGAAACAGCCACAGACGCTTGAACCTGGTGGGCATAGAAACACGCCTCTCATTGCATATTCCTCCTCCTCAGAGCGGCTTACAACGTGTGGGCTGCATGTGTGAGGAAGCACTGCCATGGAAACCACCTAAATACCTTTTCCCCCAACAAACCCTGACCTGCTCCTCTCTGTGACCAAGGAGTGAGCTGGAAGCCTGCCCAGTCACGTTTTTTAATATTCATCTGTACTGTACAAATAATGTGAGTTGTTATTACTTCAGTGTTGTTGTTTGTGCATTGAGTATGTTCAATGGACAGGACAGCGTCTCTTGTAGAGCCTCAAAAGAAAACCCCTCCTACCATCACAGAAGTAATCCTTTGGCTCATGAGAGGATAATGAACAAATTATTCCTAATTTTTCTTACTGTCAATGTCTGTGTTAACCTACATTCACATGCTCCTCAGATGGTCCCGTTTCCAAAGTCTGGATGTAGTTCTTCTGACTTCAGTGTGTTCATGAGCTGTAATTAATAAAGTGGAAAAACATGGACGCTACAAAAGAAGCTGTATGTCATTGCTCAAAACCAATCCATGTCACTCTTAGACGGCAACTAGTGGTTACAACCTAATACCACATTATTCATATCAATATAATATCTATTCTGTCAACTAGAAGTCCGGTACTGAAATTTACAAAATGAAATGGTTGATGTTCAAAAACTTTGTATAATTTCATGGATTTAAAATCAATGATTGACTCATTTGTATTGTGTAATATGGTTTTAGGTTGTAACTGTTAGTAGTTGTCCACTTAGAGTGTTGAGCAATAAAATACAATTTAGGTTTTTTCACTTTTTTTTTTTTTTTCACACACATTTTAGATGTGGCGTCCCTATTGTTTTCAAGACTTCCCAACTCGGGAAATGGGACCATCAGAATGCAGCCTCAGCCATGAGCGCACTGGTTCCTGCTGAAAATGCAAATACATTTATAAAGGCTATATGTAAAATGCAAATACACAGTTTCATTTGAAAAAAAAAGCTTAGCAATTTCCTAAAACCGCTAGCCACTATAGTCTTTATGAAATGTAATTTAAACTGGAAGTTATAGTGCATTTGTTGGGGATTATTGTGAGCGGTGGATGACTTCACAGTGGAGTGTTTTGGGCAGCAGGACGGTGTGTGTGGGATCGAGTCCAATAATTCAAAGCGATTTATCGACTAATTCAAACAATTTGATGTTGATGCAGATGAGATGTTTCATTTAATATTTTTTATTTTAAATGTATTCTTGTAAAAGAAAGAAGAAATACGCAAATAATACTTAGATTATAATAAACACTATTGTATTAACTAAAGTTAATTTATTTAACTTTAATATGTATTTATGTGGTGGAGGAAGTACTCTGATATCTCACTTAAGTAAAAAATAACAATACCACAGAGTAGAGTAAAAGTAAAATCCCTCCATACAAAACTTGACTTTTGTAAAAGCAGGAAAGTAAAGAAGAAATGTTTTAGGTACTGAATCAATCTCAATCAAACGTTTTTAATATAACTATGTACGCTTTATTTTATTGTTATTATTATTAATTTTATGATTTATTTCTGTAATTTTATGATTTTGATTTTATCTTCTATAAGGCAGTTTTAGCTAGGCTACATGTATCAGAGATTCTGTATAAATAAAGGTTATTAATAAACGTTATTATTATATTTATATTTTTTTGTTTTATTAACGTAACAGGCCACGTACGTCACGCATGCGTCAAGGGTCGAAGTTGAAAGGTGACGTAGATGGGCTCGTGCTTGGACGGTTCGCGGGAAACGTCCCAAAACAAATCGGTTCTGTTGGACACGCGAGCATCTTAAGACTGAATTTAAATCCATAATTCAATTCAACTAATCGATCTGATCAATAACAGAGTCCTCTTTACACTCGATACTAAAACTGATGTAAACAGCGGGATATTAGTCTGAAAACTTAACTAGCTAGCAATATTAGCTAGCCTGCTACTTTGGGTAGCTCCGGCTAACACAGCACTGTCAGTAGGAGCTAATCATTTTGCAGCAGGCTGCTGTCCCCGACTGTGGAGGTAACAGTTATCCGTTGAGGACGCTTCAGTTAGCGGGGAAACATGGCAGAGAGGCCCGAAGACCTGAACCTTCCCAACGCGGTGATCACCCGCATCATCAAGGAGGCGGTGAGTTAACCAAGCCCAGGACCAGGTTAATTGTCTATGTATGTGAGAGAACACCATAGACTGTACAGTCATTGGTGAACACAGACAAGGAGATTGACTCGAGTTTAAAGTTGCTCACAACATTTCCAGGTAGACAGGCAAACAGACGCACACAAGGACGATTAAAGAGCCGAAAATAAAGAAACTATTATGTAAAAGGGCACTCAGAGCCTTTACTTAAGAAAAAAATGTAAAAATAACCACAAGTACAGAAACACAATATTAATACTTAATTACTTATATAAATATATAAGTACACAATGTAGACATACTTACAAGTAAGTCTTCTGTTCGTAATGTTACTTAAAATACTTGCTGTTAAAATGATTTAAAAGTATTTTAGGCTCAATGTATTACGTGTTAAATAGTGTTAAGTAAAGTATTTTTAACCAAAGCACTAATAATGCCTTTTAAATACAGTTTCTGTGAGAAGAAACAATGCTTGGATGTTCACTGGCAGTTCATAAGTAATTAGTAGTCTATGTTTTTATTTTGTCCTTACATGTGTATTTTGTATAAAATACACATGTAAGGACAAGATATAACAACTATTTGGCATTCTAGTAAGTGGAGGATTCATAAGAACAATAATGAGCTTTAAAAAAGTGGGTCATTGAAGAAGTAATAAACAGATGAGAAAAACACTTTGTCTGTTTGTCTTGTTGAATTTCATTAAATTTTCTGTTTTCTATTAAATTCTATTTTGAAAAAAAAAAGCTAAACAGCATGGGTTTGGATCTGTACATCTCTTTAATTTCATGGACAGTTGTATTGTTTTTGTAATATTTGTCTTATTTTATTGCCTGATTCTACGTATGATTCTTGACTTGTAGTGCTTTCATATTCTTTATTTTCTACCTGCCCTTTTAATTGTTTTGCACAAATATACCAAGATAATTCTCTGTATGTAAAATATCTACTTGGCAATAAACCTGTTTCTGATTCAGTTTTCTTTATTATTCTGTTGGATATTTAAGGACTGTATTTTGTCAGTGAACACCAGTTTAAACACCTGAAATAAATTACATTGATTTATAAGCAAACCAAAGCTCAGTGTTTCTATAATAGAGAAATAAAAAAAGTCTTGATAGTAACTAAATGTTGTTGAAGGGCATACAGGTTAATTTGTAAATGTTCACCTTTATGAGTAAATAAATAAGTCTTGTCATCCTGTGTTTCCTGATTATTCTTAATTACTGCAGCGCTGAGATTAACTCCTCCGCACCGTTTGTTTTCCTCACAGCTCCCAGATGGGGTGAACGTGTCGAAAGAAGCACGGAGAGCCATTTCACAAGCTGCCAGTGTGTTTGTGCTGTATGCAACTTCCTGGTAAGAATCTGACACACTCAGTATTTATTCACAAAAGTGTTTATTCAAATTTTATTCATATTTTAACACATTTCACACACAGAAAGAACAGCGTCTGAGTCAACTGATGAAAACTTTCTAAAGTTATTGAACTATAAAGTTTAACATCCAACTTTGAAATGAGTATGTATACTCCTTAAATAAAAATATGTTTTTATCTTGTTACAGTGCGAACAACTTTGCCATGAAGGCCAAGAGGAAAACTCTGAACGCAGGAGACGTTTTGGCAGCGATGGAGGAAATGGAGTTTGAACGTTTCCTGGAGCCGCTCAGAGAAGCTCTGGAGGGTCAGTACATCAGTGATTACGATCACCAAACTCTCTAAAACAGTGTAATAAACAAGACACATTATGAATGAGTCCATTATAAATTGAAGAGAAAAAACAGAAATATAATTATTTTTATTCCAGGGCCCGAAGACAGAGATAAATAAATATAAACAAAACCCTCGTAGAACCACACAGTGATCTAAGCAGCCATGCTTCCCTCTCTTATCAACACTCGTATCATATATATTTAAATCGTATCAAAAAAGAGGCCCAGCTTAAGGTTATTCTTAGGGATGCACTGATGGATCGGATGCCGATCAAAATCCGCCGATATAGGCTCTAATTAGGGGATTGGTGATCGGATGATCACCTTTCAACGTGCCGATCACTCCAGCCAATCGCGTGCCGTTAAAATTATGAGCCCCTTCGCAGACCACACCGAGCAGATGAATGATTTTTTTCCACCGTGACAGCGAAGGCAATTCAACACTCGTGTGTAATCAGGGGAGATCGCTGGAGAGGCGATTGTCATGTGGTTTGGCGTCTTTGCCTCAGACAGAAACCTTCTCATGTTCTCAGGCTGGACCCGCACTCTGCTGGAATTACCCGCGCCACTTCAGCCAAAGTTTAGAAGTTGGGCAACATGGATCCCAGGGAAGTGATCAGAAGTTAGCAAGATTCACTCAACAGATGCAAGCACTCGCTTCACCAGGAAGAACTCCTGCGGCCGGTGCTCCTCCTGCTCCAGAGGTGCAGCGTCACCGCTCTGTGACCCGCAGTGATCACAGACACAGGCGGCAGTCCGTTTAACACACCATTACAAAGAAATAGTTAATATTCACTCTCTTAACCAACGGGACAGGGCTATGAATGACTTTTATAATTATCAAACCAAAGGACAACTTAATATTTTTCCATCGTTGTTAAAAATAAATCCATCATTGACGAAGGTCCAATTAGATCACCCACTGCAGGCGGTACACACACTGAGTCCTTGTTTGGGCGGCTTTATTGAGATGGATATTGTTCCACATTTTAGCCTGCGATTTCCAGCCAACATTCTAGTACCTGTATTGAAGGTCGACCATTATTATTAATTGATTTATTATTTATTAATTTCTATTTTATGCAATTATTATCCTGAACATTGTTAGTGTTCAGTGTTTCAGAACTCACAGCTACATTTGATATGTATTTGTTTATTTGCATTACAGGTCTACATATGTGCAGCATACTGCATTGTTCTGAACAGTGCAGTTATCAAGTGCAATGACTGATAAACACGACATCCTAATGTCTTAATTTGTCTCTCTGTGTTATGATTTTTATATTCTTACTTAGGTTGGAAAAGAATCAGACAAGAAGAAGAATAAAGACGAGATCAATAATGAGAACTGCCTCATAAGAGACCTAATTATGGAAATGTTTGGAGGGAACTCCTGCAGGGAGGATGGTTTGGATCTGATGGGATGTGTTCAGCGTCTTTGTGTGCTATAAATATCCATCAGATAGGATGCTTCAGCTAACACTGAGCAGCTTCAGTCTTTAATAACTGTAAATGAAAACAAAGGAGGGAGGGGGGATTCACCAGGGAGCAGCAGAGTGCCTCTCCCTCGTCACGATGTTATTAATGAAGCTTAACTACAGAATTAATTGTAAACTGCAGCTTTCATTAATGTCACTATTTTAGGTGTCGTCTCTCTCCCACAGCAGCTGTTTGCTCCTCGTGTCTGTTTTATTATTAAATGATTCCTGATGTTAACGGCACATTTAGTTTATGATCTTATCTTATTGTGACCAAAAAGCCACAGCGCACCGAGGCGATTTATAACCTGACTCTGGTTCTTGTTCTGGATTATTGTCTGGTCCTGTTTGGTGCATTGTGACATTAGTGTGGAAATGAACAACGGAACTGAATTTCTGCGTTTGTATTTCTCGACAGTCTACAAGAAGGGCCAGAAAGGAAAGAAGGAAGTGTCCGAGCAGAAGCGAAAAGATAAGGAGAAGAAGACCGACTCTGAGAACGACAAGAGCCGAGAGGAGGAAGAGGAGGAGGAGGAGGAGCGCATGGAGGAGGAGCCTGAGCCCCAGAACGAAGCAGAGGAGGAGGAGGAGGTGGAGAACTGAAGAAGAACTGATGATCAATAATAAGAAATCCCTATCACCTCCGCTGGGGTTAACTTTGGCTAGGCGTGATGCATTCAGGTGCTGCATGGTCATCATAGAGTCGCCATGAATTAGTGCATCAAGATTTGTGATGAGCTCATAAGAGGTGAGGGGACTTTTATTGTGGCGGTGGAGCGGATGTCTTCCAACAGGACAACAAACAAAAGCACAAAATCGACCGTGTTCTCTTTGATATTTCTGTGTTCACACAGACGTCCTAACACCAGTTCTTGACATGAAATAATAAACATTAGTTATTGTTCATCTGTAAGTTAAATACTAACACACTGACGGTGGCTTTTCTATCAGTTTACCACTGGAGGGAGTGAGACCACAGACTGCAGCTTCAGCAGCATGGGAGGCTTCTTTACATGCCGTCAACACAAATATTAACGAATATAGTTCAACAAAAGTTCACGTTAAATCTGAAACTTTGAGGACGACTTATGTTCAGATCAAATTCAGTCCAACAGGAAGAAGGTTCAGAAATGACCTGAAACGTTCGGGTCGTTTTGAATGTGTTTCTGGATGGCACTGTAACAGCGTGTTTTAATAAGTGATGAAGTGTCTCTGAGATCAGTTTAAACCAGGACGGCTGAGATGAGCTGTTGACGTGGACTCCTTACAGTGAAACTAGCTGCCCCCGTACCAACACCTTTTTCAGTTTTCAACCATTTGTACTTTTGTAGAATTGTTTTTGACTGTTTGAGATTTTCAATAAATGTTTTGTATAAAGTAAAACCATCAAATCGTGACTGAGTTTGAAGAGCACACAGGCTGCAGCTGATGGTGAGTCACTGAACATTTCCCCTGCTACTAAAACCATGAATACAGGCTCCATGTGACGCCCTCACTAACTTGATCCCGATGCTCTTATTTTAAATAAACTTTTCTAGTAAAAAACAGTTTTTCTGTATTTTACTGCATTTGTACGGAAGCCCTAAGGGGACATGCATCCATACATTTTATTTACTGTTTTCCCGCGATAACGAGTCATTCCAGTCGTTTTCTGGAGACTTATTTATCTCGTTATCTCGAGATATCGAAGCTGGTTTTCTCGTGATAACGGGATATTTTTCTGTGGATCTATAAAACAGACCAACAGGCTGCTTGCTGTGATGTTACAGAGCAGGACGCGCCATGCTGCCATCACCCACACTGATGAGGCCAGCTCAGCCGCTTTCTGTTTGTTTGGTGCTTTTGTAGCACGTAAATGATATGTATGGATGCATGTCCGCTCAGGGCTTCTGAACATTTGGACCGCGTTGTTGAATAAAAAGTATCCAGACTGTAATTTAAGTAGCCACCATACTACAGTAAAAGCATATTGCTTACAGGTGTAGGTGTTCTGTCAGTAATCTGCTTTAGTCAAAGTGCAGGGTGTCAGAGGGATCGTCTTATCGCCTCTCTTCTCCTTTCAGGACACGAGGATGTTCTGAAGACTATAAAATGACCTTTGATCTTTTTATAGTCTGTGGTTCAAACTGAGAAGAGGCAACTTGTTCTAGTAAAGAATCCGTTCTGCACATTTTAAGTAGAGTAATTCTGGCTGACCACCAGGGTCAGCATGGTACTGACTGACGGTTCACAGCCGTAGAGAGTTGCGACACCACAATGGCGGATCATGGAGCATACTGGACCTCCTCTGACTGCACTTGTAACACACTGACCACATATGCATGCGTCACGATATTTTAAGTCTTTATCGAAGATTTGTTGGCATCTCTGCAGCTGAACTTCAGTGTTATCTTTGTCACATTTTCTCCATCAACAAATCACAGCTTCGAAGTAGAAGCTGACCATTTCATGGGCTTGTGCATCCTCTTTGAAAAGTGGTTGGTTGTATAGATCAGTTTATTCAGTTCTATGGAAGCCCCAAGCAGACATGCATCACAGGAAAACTGACTAATGTATGGATGCATGTCC
The DNA here is from genome assembly GCF_022749685.1 of Semicossyphus pulcher. Lineage (NCBI taxonomy): Eukaryota > Metazoa > Chordata > Actinopteri > Labriformes > Labridae > Semicossyphus > Semicossyphus pulcher. The sequence goes on from NW_027211713.1 coordinate 277,037, forward strand.
GCTTTGGGCTTCCGTATTTTACATCAATGGCAGTTAAACAATTTACGGCTGAAGTGAATGCACACATTTTACTGAAGTACAAATTCCTTCATTGTACTGCGCTGCAGTACTTCAGCACATCAACCCACATGTATTTCAGTGGTTTGAAACATTCGATTTCTTACCAACTGGAAGCTTGTGGTTTCTGCAGGTTCTCCAACATCAGGTCAGCTTCAGGTCATTTCACACATTCGATCTTTCTGCTGCTGAAATGAGTCACTGAAAACGACAGCGCTCCCTCACACAGAACCAGAGCCAGTCTGACTAATTAATTTGATCATTTCAAACTAAATAAAAAGGCTTTAACACGAGGTGCTCAGTTTGTGAACGTTTTATTTATTTGGTCCAGTTACTCAGAGGGACACTCGACTTTGCCGCTGTTTATGTCATCAATGACATCATGAGGAGGACGACCATCGATGGTGCAGCCGACAGACTGCGCGGTGCCCAGGATCTCCTTGATGGTTCCTGAACGGAAAACAAAAACTGTCAGGAATGTGCAGGAGACATTTTTATCATCCAGGTTCACAGCTCTTCATAGTCCGATTTTAAGATTTAGATTGTTCCAGTCTTTACGGCACAGAGTGATCCATTAGTGTGAACCGCCCTGTTTCCTAAAGCCGGGTCACTCTGAGCCTCCACTGGATTATACTCAGTCACAGACAGACCGGCATAGTGGCGGGAGGCTGCTGGACATCCTGATGATTGCTAAAAGACGACTTTGAAGAATCTGCCTAGAAACTAATGTATAATATTCACAGGGAGGTCTGAGGGTTGAACTCTTACCAGAGAGCTCCCTGGCAATGGAGCGAGGCCTCATGACGCGAGCAACGCTCACAATCTCGTCGAAGGTCACACTGCCGCTGTGCTTGACTAAAAGAAAGAAAAATAGTTAAATTACTTTAACTTCATACATTTAATATTAACGTTTTTTGAGCTGCTGTAACAAAGATCAATAAAGTGTATCCTATAAAGCCTTAAAGACGAGAGATTACAACATGTCACTTACTGTTCTTGACCTTCTTCCTGTCACGAGGAGGCTCCTTCAGAGCTTTGATGATCAGAGCCGACGCAGAGGGAACGACCTCGATCTAAAGAAACAAACAGGACAGGTCAGTTTCCAGCCTCCAGACACGTGACCAGCAGGGTTAAACCGTGTCATCATCATACACACCGCCGCCTGTCTGTTCTGGATGGTCAGCTTCACGGTGATCCTCAGACCCTTCCAGTCCCCGGTGGCCTTGGCGATGTCGTCACCCACTTTCTTGGGAGACTGAAGACAAAAAACGTGACAATCAGCCGACAGCAAACAGCTGAAATATTCAGATCTCCTGGTGTTAAAAGTCACAACTGAAAAAAGCTCAAGCTCAGCTTACAGGGGAGCATTCTCAGTGTGCCATGCTCCAGTACGAGCTGAATGAATGTGCTCAGATACTCAGAACAGAAATAAATCACTTCAGCTTCCACCTTTATATAAAGTTAGCTTCGTTCATCATCTCCGCTCAGCAGCCTCGCTTTGTGTTCCAGTCTTTACGGCACAGAGTAATCCATTAGTGTGAACCGCCCTGTTTCCTAAAGCCGGGTCACTCTGAGCCTCCACTGGATTATACTCAGTCACTGAGACAGACCGGCATAGTGGCGGGAGGCTGAGCTTGGTTTGTAGGTTTATGCATTTTAACTCACCAGACCCAGAGGGCCGATTTTGGGGGCCAGGGCGGAGGTGGCTCCAACTTCTCCTCCTGTACACCTCATGAACACTGAGAGACAGAAAACAAGCTGAATATTAAAGAGATTCATATGATGCAGTTTCACACCTTTCCTGTCACAAACTCCCACTGACAGCTGATCAGAGACAGGTTCTTATACGACAGCAGAACCAGACAAACATGAACACTGCTGGCATGAGCGCTTTCACCCCTTACACCTCCGCTGTTAAAAAAAGACATGTTAGATTAAATCATGCATTAGTCAACCACCTATAATCTGTGATGTTGGCAGGTGATTGCATATAAAGTCATTTGAGACCCAAATACCTGCATTAAAATACCAACCTGCTGTCTCATGTGTGTTGAGCCACACGAGGGAAATATAACCATGATTCAGAACCATGTTGAGGATTTGTTGTATAAAGAAGTTTACTTTAGCTTAACATCTGAGGTCATAGATTTACTTTGACCCCAAACTGGGAAATTGTCAAATTGTAAGATTTATTAACAAATCCAGGATTTAAGATCAAAACCTGCAGATTCAAAGCCTGTACGGATTTTACCATCCTACTTCCTGCCTTTAGCTTAAAGCCTAAATCTGAGCACACTAAACTTTTGCAGCCGCTGGTGGCCCTTTCACATTTCTAATCAGGATTTAACCTTTTACTCTCATCTGCTTAGCTGACTGAATGTACTCACAATCTCCACTAACTGAATTTTAAGTACTTGGTCGTGCTCATCAGCTCACTGTATGCCAACTGAACCAACTATATGAAAACGCATGCAAAAATCCCCCATAGATTTTACAATAGAATCAGTTAGCTAAAAACTAAACTAAAAACAAAACTGTCTAAAGTCAGTTAGCCTCACCTCTTGATCACGATTCTCAAAGTTAAACCTGAAGTAGCACCAGGTGCACAGCCTACTGCAGCTCGTGCAACACGATGTAAACAGATAGATGCTCACACCGGATCTGCTTTACCTGACGAATATACTCATTAAAATGGCTTTAAGGTGAAGGCATTTTAATGAACAAATTACCCCTGATCATTTTGCTAAACATGACTTATATAGTAAAGGCACGACAATAACTCATACACAGCGTCATGATGGCTGTCAATGTCACAGCTGGACCTGCTGACCTTTCCCTACCAACATTAAATGATCACTTTTGAGGGTTAATTAATGATTCAGCTATCAAATACCAGAATCAAACGATATAACTGCAGATATAGAGCATAACCACATCACACCATCCAACATCTGCGTGCAAACAAACACCTCACTTTGGAGAAGGTAGAGGCAGACTTCTGGTTTATAGATTATTAAACAGCTTTCTAAACCAGACTGTAAAAGTATGACAATGTTAAAGCATTAATGAGATTATTCAACCAGTACAATCAAACAGCTTTATACGTGTCAAACTATGAATTCAGAAATGTAATACAGCTGAATTAATATTTCAAAACGGAATCTTGGACTCACCTTAGCCTACGCTAAATCTAATCTATTCTACACCTATGAGGCTAAGCTAACATTAACAGACATTAGCATCTAGCTAGCACATTTCCCCACGTGGAATCATCCATAGTTCGCCCCCAGACACAAATTACCCGATCAAACCAGGCACCGATCAATCGAATTTCACCTGATAATTACATGTAAACATGCAGATACTACATTAAAACATGTTTTGTTCTCTTCGTCGCGTTTCGTGTCCTGTCTTTACCGTTTTCCGTTCACAGGCCGGCAGCCACGGAGCGCCTCCATGTTGGCTGTGAACAAACGTCTGCGTTTATTAGCCACTTTTCAGTGAAAACGTACCAACTTTAATCTCGTTGGGGTCGAATTTGGGAGGCATGATGCTGCTGTGGAGGTTGAGCTCAGTTCAGCTTGGTTGGTGAGGGTGTCGGATGAACCCGGAGTCGGGACGACCGATTACTGTTGCACCTTCACCGCAAAAGGGAGAAAGAAAGACCGAGTGTAGGCCGCGGAGGGATTTATACATTTGCCAAGAATCGCGAGAGGTTGTGATCCCGTTCTCGTGACGTAGTTCGAACTTAAGCCTGTTTCTCGGCTCATTCTTGTAGTGTTTTAGGATAAAGGCAGGTTTTATGTTTGCATACATGTGTTTTATTGGACTTATAATACAGTTCTGTTAGAAAGGCTTGGGCCTCACTGCTTTGATCTGCAATCGATGAGAAACAATAAGGCTTTAATCTCGCTTTAAAAAGACGTTTTTTTCAAATCCAACGGTTAAAAACGAAACAACCCACCATCAATATTTCTGCAGCTTATTTCGCCAACTCTTTTTACATCACACGTCCTGTTTCCATAAATTCTGCTGCACTGTTTTTTAACATTGTCCTCACATTTTGTGTTTTAAGCTTGTAATTTATGATAATGCACATTTTCCAGGGAGTTTTCATGTGTTTAATGGACTTTTGGATGCTGACAGTTTTGTTGATGGTGGAAAGTTATTTTCTGAAGCGGTTCATGATCTCAGAGGAGGCCAGAGTGCTGCATGTGGGTGCTGAGTGGATGAACATCCTCCGTGCAGGATAATGGGCCTGAAGCTGGCTGAGTGGCTGCAGGAATATAAAAGTACAATGTCAGTATTATGTGTGTGTTCCTGCCATGTTTCTGGCTGCTGTCGGGCTGTTGAGTCGGTCTGAGTTTCATGTAAAAATGAGTGCTTCCTGTTTGATTCCTGCAGGACTTTTTGACTCAGAGCTTCTGGACAGGAATAGAAGCAGAACACAAGAGGGAGTAAGTGGGTGAGCGGCAGAGATCAGCTCTGTTCTGCTGCTTAATATGCACCATGAAAGTCTGTGAGCAGAGTCACAAATTCACAGCTCATATAATCAAAGGAGGAGTTTATCTGAGTCTTCACAAAGTCCAAACAGTTTGAGGAAAATGTCACATCTGAATAATCTGATGAAATGTCTTAGTGTGAGCTGTAACGCTGCTCTGAGAGCTTCTGATGTTAAACTGCTTCTTTTATGTTTGAAACTGATAAGAAATGTTTCATTCAGTTTCTATTCCCTTTAACTTTTTCCAAACAACTTCTAGCTTGTTCTTCACTCTGTGAGACGATGGATGAACAGTTGTGTCATAAAGCGATGATTAATGTTTGCAGGTGAACCTTCCTGTCTCCTGCAGTCTTAATAAGTCACATAGAGAGAGCACAGTGGTCCTGATGAAGATGAACTCTCTCTGCTGGTTCTCAGCAGGTGTTTCTGACCTGCTTTCTTTGAACATGTTAACAGATCTGCACAGAAACGTAATGTTACACCAGCATGAGACACCAAGGAGTCCAGTTTCATCCTGCAGAGGAGAGGAGCCTCTGATGCAATTACATTTCCATCCTCTTGTTTTACTGAGGACATCATCCAGTATCATCGAGCCGCTGTGCACTGTAAAAAGCCCTGGGTACATTTCATTTTAGTGTTGAGTGTGTGAGCGAGTGTAAAACAGTGTGTGAGACGTGTTGGACGGTCTGTTCGTCCAATAAAGCGCACACACAGATTATCTGTCTGATATTTACATGAACAAATCTCCAAAAGGCTCCAACAGCACAAACACGGCCCAGAGGTTACGTTCAGTGACTGAGTTAGCTGAGGGGACACCTAGCAGACAGCTAGCAGCTCCCAGCTGTCACTCAAAGAGGCCACGCCCCTAATGCTGCATCACTGTAAGCCTTAATATAATGTAAACAGGTGAGTTGTATAAAGATTCTCCCCGTACAGTTGTCATGAAGAGAGAAATGAGCTATAGAGACCCAAACTGTTTTTTGTACCAGGCTGTAAACATGTTTATTTCTGCTGTAAAGTTTAACATGGGGCTCTATGGGGACTGACTCACTGCTGGAGACAGCCTCAGGTGGACACCAGAGGAACTGCAGGTTGGGACCTTTTATTTTCAGCGCCTGAGGTTAGATTTAAGTTTATGGTTATACGTTTAGTTGTGATATTTAAGGTTCTGGTGATGCATTACGTCAGTGAGAGTCCCCACAAGCAACTAAAACAAGCTTGTGTGAGTTTGTGTGAGAGCAGGAAGAATACAGTGTAAAGGGTAAGTGCCAGCTGTTATTTCTGCATAAACAAGCTGTGAGCCTGAAGCAGAAGCAGAGAGCCAATGTTGTCACACACACGCACACACACGCACACACACACACACACACACACACACACACACATACACAGCTCATTTGTTAACCTCTGGGGATTGATTCGATTTCTGCAGTTCCTCTCTTCGTCTCTGCGTCCTGTTTGACCTTTTCCTCTTATTTCCAATCAGCAGCTCTTCTCTTCTCCTTCTTCCCTCTAATTTCTCTGATGTACAATCTCTTCTATTGATTTTTCCTCCACTCTGCTGTTCAGGAGGAATCAGGACTAAACATGCAGCTTGTCTCGTTTAACTGAATTTAAACGAGGGAAGAAATTGTCTTTGGACTCCTGCCATTCAGCCGATCTATGAACAAGCTCATCGATATTTAGAAACCCAGAGGAGCTGCTTCAGGATGAAACTTTAATCTTCACTTTGTTAAAAGCACCATCTAGTCTTAGTTAAAGCCACTTCACATCTGTTTCTGTATCAGTAAGGGAAGAAGGGATTAGACCTTCACAGGCAGCAACAAAGGAGGAGATTAAGATTATGTAACTATAAATCGGTGAAGACCAATCAGAGTCTTTCAGGACTTGTTTTCTCTTTGAACAGTGTGAATATGAGTGTGCACAAAGTGTGAAAATCCATCACAGTGAAAACAGGAAGCTGGTTTCATCTGTCAATCACCCGATGTTCAGACGAAGACATCCTCAAAATCAATTCCTCAAAACACCTTTTATTAGTTTTTATTAGTAGAACCGCTCTCATGTCTGTGTATGGAGCTAGAGCCAGGAGCTACTTAGCTTAGCTGAGCACATGAAAGCTAAAACTGTGGCCCTCCTGAACCTCTCCCCACACGTCTGAGGAACACCTGAGACTAAGATGAAATATTTCCTTCTTTTCTTTCAGAAACAGAATCAAAGTGTCTTTAAAAGTCGTTAATTAACACATCAGTATCTCGTCTTTATCTGTCCATTCACAATCAGAAAAGTTAAAGTGATAATCTCGAAGATCTGTTTCCTTCTCTTTGACGGCCCCTGTGGTGATAACCGGTAATAGCGGGAGCACTGTTTGCTTCATCTGAGCGTCGAGTTTGTTTCTTCTTCTTTGGATTTTCACTTCTTGTTGAAGTTGTATCTGTAGTCATCCATCATTTCTTTGTTTGTTCAGCCATAGTAGATTACTGTTTACTCGCAACACTTGCAGAGAGCGGGAAAGCAGCCGCTTAGCTCCGCCTACCCTCTCTGGCAGACCAACCACTGCTGGCTGATGGAAAACGCGTCACTAACTGGGCGCCGCCACAGACACCCAGCCCATAATAATACTATATACTGCAGATGTTTCATCAGTGGGCCACAGGCTCAGTCACCATGTGTGACCTCATTCAGAGAGAGAGAGAGACTTACAGACATTTTTGAGATTATATATTCGGTTCCTGATGAACAAATCAATTGTAGTTTGTCACATTTCTGCTTGTGACAGATTAAAGAAACACAACACACTAGCTGTGTCCCAATCCAGCCGCTGCTGCCTTTGAAGGACGTATTTGAAGGCCGATTGCGTCACAGCGGCATTTCAAAGACTGCTGACAAATGCGTCCTCTTTGTCCTGGGTCACGAAGGATCCATCAGGTGCATCCTTCCCGACCCAGAGATTCATTGTGCGCCAATTTATACGAGATGGCAGACTCTTAAACTGCCGAGGAATACACTTCCGTTTTTGGTTTAACTCGAACAGCTCGAGATACAAATATTAAAGATAAGGAAAGGGGCAAAATAAAAGGTTAAGTTACGTTATATTAGCTATGATAGCCAGTTAGCCCACCAGCTACCTACTACTAGGCAACTAGGGCAGTGTTTGGTGACGCTAGGATAAGGGCGAATACAGCCGGTGAGGCGAACAGAAATCCTCCGTAGACTTGAGTCTTTACAAATAAAAGCTCAAAGTGTATTTCCCAAAAGGCAGTCTCTAGATGTAAGGAGTCTTTACTTTCAGATAAGTTCTCCTGTGACGAACTTTGGGGTTGTGTTGACTTTGGCGCCCCCTGTGGTAAAAGTCGAACCTCTGAACTTTCTGCTGATTTTGTCCTATTCATGCTGAAGTGGTGGTTTTTAACAAAACATGTCCTCCTGCTTTCTTTAACAGTCACATCACTCACTTTACATGTTGGCCCCCCCCGCCAGCTGTTTCAGGCATTAACAATCACTCTATAGAAATAATCCACGTTGTCTCTGATGGTCTGTTTGCTTCTGTAGCTCATACAGAGTCAGCAGAATTAATTTCAGTGTGTTTCATAAGCAGAGAAAAACTTTCAGGGTCACAGATGTAAACAGAGTTCAGCCTGTGACTCTCAGTAACATCTCCGTAGTTTCCTTTAAAGCATCCCGTCCTCGCTCTGCTGCTCGGCTCCGTCTCTCTCTCTGACAGCTCTGGGAAATTTCACATCGCTGCTGTTCCAGAAGATCACCTTTTTCCCATCATGCATCTCTTCCCAGGAGATAACAGTGCTGTCCAGTGTGCTGGTTACAGTCAGGCTCTGATGGCCGTCTGATGCTTTGCACAGGACTGTCGCAGATTCTGGTCCTTATTTAAATGGGCTGAAACTTTGTGAGCAGCTGAGAGGATGAAGGAGGACAGAGTGACCTCAGGACTGAACGTGTCTGTTGTTTGAATGTGCCACGACAGCAGAACAAGGGTCAACTTTATCAAACACTGCAGGGGTTAATCCAACAGATTTATAATGTTTACAATCTTTAATTCTGCTGTTTCAATCTCAGTCCTGGTGGTTAAAGATATGTAACCTCATGTCTCATATGATAAGCCTTCAAACTCGTGTATTTCACAAACTGCATGTGAAAGTCCAGAAACATTATCAGCAAAATGGACGTCAGACATGAAGCGTTACTTACATTAAGTACTAAAACGCACACACAGTTTTTCCAGTATGGAACTTGTGTTTGTGATTACATCAAAAACTCAGAAAGTGAGAAATGTTTTATTTTGAAAAGACAAACCGGATGTTCTTTATCTGAAGCGTCGGGCTGCTGACCAAGCTGCATGATGATGTGTCATCAGATACAGGAGCTCTGAAGCTTCAGCATCTTTGTTTGCTTCCTTTCAAACTCTCTTCTCAGGTGTAGCTACGACCCGGTCGGTTCAGGTCGGAAAGATTTCGTGGGTTTAAACAATAGCTCAGCGCGGCGATTTGACACGCGAGTTGAACCCTGTTCTTCTGGGTGAAAGTCCCTCGTTGTTTGACCAACCCAACGCTACACTCAGTGTCTCTGAGCGTCTTCTGCTGCTGTGGAAGTGTTACACTGGAATTAGCTCAAAGTTGAGTTCGTCTCATGATCAGGAAGGCGAAGAGACGATGGGCGTCGTTGTTTTGACGGGGTGAGAAGTGGAAGTCTGAGGCCCAAACCAGACACTTTGGGAATCAGTGGTTTGATGATAATTTATGATTTTTAAAATGATTTTTTTGCCCTTTGCCTTTAGTGATCGTACAGCTGAACAGGAAGTGTGTGGATGGCATCTGCCAGGGGCTAGCGGCCGATGCAGCGTGAACTTTGCCTCTATGAGCACCTGCTGCTCTGACTGAGCTAAAGCAGCCGCCTGCTTTGATATTTAAAAATGCATTTAATTCTTTACATTCATCATACGTGTCTCTACATGAACTCTGTGTCTGTGGGTTAGAAACCAGCCTCGTTCCTCTTGTTCTCTGGTTGAACTCTGAAACACATTTAAGCAGCAGACTGTGTGTCTTTGTTTTCAGCAGGAAGCTCTCTGCACTCGCTCCTTCCACGATCTGTCGGTGTGTAAGCCGAGTCGCTGCTGAGAGGCAGCTCGTCAATAACCGTAAGGAGACACCTGGCCTACATAATCCGATTCCTTTCTCAGGGTTTCCTCCATCGATGCTCGCAGACTTCCTCTCCGTCTTCATCCCATTACGAGAAACCAGAGACGGAGAGGAGCGGCACAAACAAAGCCTGCATGCCTAGTGAAGCAGAGCTCACGTCAACACATCGTATTAATGAAATAACAGCTCACAGCGTCTTAGAGTCGACTGCGGGCGGCCTGATGAGGCTGGGATCTGAGGCGGGGGTTAATTAACGAGTGTTTGTGCTGAATCAGGGGTGAGTTATCAGTTGCCCCGCTGCACGGCTCCTCTGGAGGTTCAGCACAAATTGAGAGAGCCGAGCAATTCCCCTGGAGTTTGGTTTAATTTCTGCTGTGAGAGATTCCACTGAACCATGTTAACCCCGAGCAGCGGCCGGAAATTAAGACACGAAAGAGGCTGAAGGTCTGAGAACGACATGAAGTGAAGGGCTGAAAGTCGCCTTCGTCGCCCGGCTGCTTCAAAGTGTGAAAAGAGGACATTATTTAAAATGAGCGCACAGAGAGGATGTGTCTTTGTTAGTGAGGAGAAGCAGCTCCAAACAGGAAGTCGTTTATGACTGACGCTGTGGAAAGTGAGACAGAAATGTTGAAGCTCTGGACCCTGGCGAACAGGGCAAACTTAGCTGCTGAGCCTGATGGAAAAAAGCACTTTATCATATCGATGTTCACAGTGCTGAGAGAAGTGTTCTCAGACATCGTCTCTCAGAGGATCATA
>NW_027211713.1:292500-347500 GCF_022749685.1 Semicossyphus pulcher
AATGACTGTATGTATAGATGGACAACGCGTCTCCATCTGCTCCCATTGTACGTAATTGATGCCAAAATAGCCCCTGTGATAGGCGCTGCCATCTTGCGATGGTGACGTCATACGGAGCAAGAGTCTGTGCAGTAGAGATCGGCGAGTGAAGCGGCCGTAGCCACTTCCGCTAACCCAAACACACACTTAACTTACCGAAAAAACAGCAAGGATCCCGCACGCCGGCGTGTTTAACAGCAGAACAGCTTCTTGTGTTGGTCTAAGGTTAAAGTTCACAGGTATGGAAACTTCAGTGACTGTAGTGATTGTTTTAGTTACGTTTCCACTCTGCTCACCCAGAACTGATTGGCTGCAGGAGCCAACACTTGGACATAAATCAGCATGATAAGAACTAACTATAATGACAGAAACCATGTTGGAGAAAAATGTATTTGACGTGTATTTTGATTTTATAGTTTGACTCATGTCCCATCTGTTAACATGGAGGAGGCGGGCTTTATGAGCTATACTGCAGCCAGTCAGCAGGGGGCGATAGAGAGGGTTTAGCTTCACTTTTAGGGAGCTGTCATGTCGGCCATCTTTTTATACAGTCTATGCTCACAACACTCACAGAGAGCGGGAAAGCAGCCGCTTAGCTCCGCCTACCCTCTCTGGCAGACCAACCACTGCTGGCTGATGGGAAACTAACTGGGCGCCGCCACAGACACCCAGCCCATAATAATACTGCAAATGAAAGGCTTTCATCAGCGGGCCATAGGCTCAGTCACCACTGTGTTACCTCATTCAGAGACAGAGAGAGACTTACAGACATTTATTTACATGAACACCTTCCAGATTAAATCTTTAAGTTGGCTTAACTTGTTTTGTTTTTTACAGTGTAGAAGAGTAGAGAGCTGTTGATGGAAGGGGAGGGGAGATGGGAGGGAGGAGGGTGAAAAGAGGAGGAGTGGGAGGAGGAGGAGGTCCTGCTGTCAGACACAGAGGAGGTTTCAGCGGCAGGTTTCAGGAGGCTTCGCCGGTAAATCATCGTTTCTCCTCTCAGCGGAGCGACAACCTGACGAACACATTCATTTCATGTCTTTAACGCCGGAGCTGCTGAGGCTGCGCACGCACACACAGCGGGATGCTGCGCGGACATCAGCGCGAGGCTGCAAACTTCAGAGCGGATCTATAAACTGTGATAATAAAATCCTCTGCCTCGTTCTGCTCGTGGAGCTGATCTGTGAGCCAATCAGATCAATGAAACACTGATGGATTAATTTACAAGAGGCGGCTTCATCAAAGCAACAGATGATGGAATGATGTTACAGAGCTGAGGCAGCCCGCATGCGTCCTCTGAGGTCAGTGTTTCATTATACTTTAACTTTACTACACAGCCAATGCTCCTCTGTGTGTTTCACAGATGAACACACTCACACAGTTCTTTTACTGAAAACTAGACTTCCTAACTGTTACTCCACGTCATCAATGAATTCGCTTTAGTTACTTTAATATGCTAAATATAAACAAGTAGAGTCAGAATAAGAACGTTATTGATTCCCAGAGAGAAAAGCTGCTCAGCAGAATATACAGTAATTAAATGATCTCCATGTTTTCATGTATTTTATTTATCAATAATATAAACAACACATTATTAAATGTTATTATCATTGATCTCAAGGGAGAAATCAGAAGCTACTACATTCTGTCCATCTTAAGACGATGTCACATTAAAGCGATGAACATTTTATAACCTGTTAGTAAAACATTCGGCTCTTACACATAATGAATACTTCCACTTGTAGTACTGATACACAGAGTATTTCTCCACTGTGTTATGGGCAGAGTACTTCTTCTTTCCTGCTGACTTACACTTGATTTAATCCTCACAAATCCCACAGACGTAACATGATTCATGCTGTAAACACTGTGTGCTCTTTATTTGTAATAACTTTGACTTCAAATGAGAAACGTCATGTGATCACGAGGAAACGTTCAGACTGTTAGCGCTTTAGTTTCCCTGTGAGACGTGCACTCATAATTTAACTTCTATGAACTAACAGGAGCACTCAGGTGTCTTCAGTGTCGGACTATAACTGATCAGTAAGCAGGAGTTTAATAGTTTAGCTTTTCATACTGGTGGTACTTAAATATTGAACTGGGCCACATGTGACCCTGTTGTGTGTGTAAAGTGTTGAATAAACCCAAACTGGGTTAAAATGTGAACCATCGCAGTGTTTGGGTTATTTTTACATGACGGGCCAGTGGATGAAAACACTCCTTCTGTCGGCTGCTGGGTGTCTGCGTAGAATCAACACTGGGTCAAACCATCTCACTGGTACTGAATAAATGTAACCAGTGTTACATATGTACTATACTAACGGGTTTGTAACTCAGCATGTGTTTAACTGTCAGATAAATGTAGAGAAATATCCACTGAGTGGAGTAAAGGTCACGTAGAAAGAAAATACTTTATAAACAGGAAGTGTTGTTAGGCTCCACCTGCAGGAAGAAAAGATGGAAGAAGAAACATTTCTGTTCATTTTATATTCAATGACAGGAACATGTGATGATCAGTCAGTCAGACTGTGTGTCTGAATCAGGACGCCTGTTCATCAGGCAGAGCGGTTAATGATGCCACATGCTGGCTGTGAAGTGTAATGAAAATGAGTGTGCAAAATGTTCAATATTAAACTTGTTATTTGATCCTGTTTACTTCAAGTCTGAGCACAGAAGCAATAAGATGGAGGATTAGAACACGTGCATAAATCTAAATAGAATAAAAGGGTCATTTCACCACAAACATCTTGTAACGCTGGGTTTACGCTTCTGTTGTGTTGCAGTTGTTTATTGAGGGAGATGACCGCCGTAGTGTGTAATTGGCTAAGAATGTTGAGCGAGGGAGAGGAAACACTGAGCCAACCTGTTTCGTTGTTTTCTGGGCACAGCTCCACCTCAGGTTAGCTGTAAGCTGTTAGCCATTAGCTGTTAGCTGTTAGCTGCAACAACAAAATAAATCTGGGCTCTGTTGAGCACATCGCCTCCTCCTTGTTCTTCCCCCATCCGTCTAGCTACAATGTTTTCATTTTTATTTCCTCCCCCTTTCAGATTTCTGTCTGACATTTCTAAAGGTAGATGTTCTTATTTTTGTGGTGCTAAAGTATTTAAAATGACACGCTGTCTGGGCTTTAACACTGACCCCGCATTCAGAGGAGCTGAAACTTTGACAGGATATTTAGGGTTCGACTGTATTGATGTTTGAAGTGCACTCAGTTTGGCTGTAATATTTAACTACCGTCTAATTTTACAACTTTATTCTCGTATTTTTATGACTTTCTTCTTTTCTGTCTCTGTCTTTTTTCTCGTAATCTCTCTTTTTTGCATAAAAACAGCCACCTCTGTCTGAAACCAGACACTCCATTACCATCTACAGGACATAGAATATTTCTTTGGTTTAAATAGTCCAAATGAAGCTGCTGACATTGAGGTGACACTTGCTCTAGAAAAACATTTTTTGAATAAACGGGACTTCTCAGCACGGTTAGACACCAGCAGAGGGAAGAAACCAGACTGCCCTTTAAGCTCACAGTGTCTTTGTATGTTGTGAGCAGGTTTAAAGATATTTTTCAGGTTGTCTGGTTGAAAAGAATCCACATCTGTAGTCAGAGCAGCGTCTTCTGGTTGTTCTCAGACGTTGTAACCTCTCTGTGTCGTGCACACTGTGTTTTTAAGGTTATACAACAGTGTAGAGTGGTTTGAAAGGCACATGAATCGAGGTGTGAATTGGCGCGAGGCCACCTCAGAAAGGTGTCAGGTTGTTCAGCAGGTCAACAGTTGTTATTTTTCTAATCTCATTAAATGAAATGTGGTTCAATCAATTCATTCTTAAATAGTTTGTCATTTTATCAATGAGTCAATGAACAGAAATTGAGCAATGGATTTATAGTTCTATATATATAGTGTATATATATGCATATAAGGCCTCTGTCAGGTATGGTTATTAAACACAGAGGGAGAGGACCCAAAAGACCAAAACAGAAAGGCGTGCTGTTCAGAGAGTCCGAGGGCAGCGGGTAGAGATAAACATTGGTGCAGAAAACACAGTAAAACACTGGGACATGACGTAATGTCTGTATCTCTTGCTCCTTTGTATCACTAAGGATGACTTGTGGTTTGCTCTGATTGAGGACATTTTGAATTAAGAAATGTTGATGCCAGAGATTCAGTAGGTTGATTAAGCTCATCAGGATCAGTAAAATACAGTTGGGTGTCATCTACATAGCGAGGTATTCAATACTGTGCTGTTAAAGAACCCACACCGCACTGAAACCAAGAGGACCCAGGATATAGCCTTGTGGTACTCCCTTTGAAATATCTGTTTGTTATTAGAAGCTTTGAACTCTTTAAAGAATTGGTTCACAAATACGAGATGTACCAATGACTGATTTGTTTTTTGTTACTGCAGCTTCTCTGTAGATCCTCCTCCTGACATTCTGTCAGCCGGGCTTACAAGTACGTCTTTCGTCTCACAACGAACCCTGAAGCCAGCATGCCCATCATCAGCAATGCCAACCATGACTTTAGCACCTACTCCATCAGCAGCGACGACAGCAGCCTCGATCGCTTCTTCACCGAGATCCCGGAGACTGAGACTATCAAGGGCGTTTACTTCCAGCATGCCCAGCTGCTCCGTGACCCCAAGGCCACTTATGTGGTTGACCACACCCTGCAGGTTCTCATCAACGTTGGTGGAAATCGCTACACCTTCCCCTGGAGCACCTTGGAGCAGTTCCCCCAGAGTCGTCTGGGACGTCTACGCTTCTGCACCACCCCCGAGGAGATTGCACGACTCTGCGATGACTATGATGAGACGTGCCAGGAGTACTTCTTTGACCGAAACCCAACAGCTTTTAGGGTCATCCTCAACTTCCTGGCTGCAGGGAAACTCCGTCTGCTTCGGGAACTGTGTGCCGTATCGCTGCATGATGAGCTCAACTATTGGGGCGTGGACCCGGGACACATGGAGCGCTGCTGCCGGCGCCGAATGATCACCAGAGTGGAGGAGGTTGCCGAGCGAGAACGAAAGGAAGAGGAGTGGAGGCAGAAGAGGATGACGTTGAAGAAAACCACCAAACAGAATGAAAAGGGATATCGCAGACTCACCTGGATGCTGAGAGAGGTGGTAGAAAACCCTCAGTCAGGGTTGGCAGGGAAGACGTTTGCCTGCCTCTCTGTCATCATGGTGCTGGTCACCGTCATCAGCCTGTGCATCAGCACCATGCCAGACCTCCGAGATGAAGAGAACAAGGTGCGTATGAGGCAGCGTAGCCCGTGGAATTAGATGCCACACAGGACACAATTACTTTGGTCCCAGTAGCCTTAGTTTTATTGTTAATCAGTTTTAGGTCATGTTAACAGTGCATAAGCTACATGCGTTCTCTTAGGCCGGAGATTTTACCGTCTCGATTAGCCTTTTGACAGAATGGCCTCAAATAAAAATAAAATAAAGTAATCAAAATACAATAGAAAATACGGCAGTGGGCTAAGGCTAACAACTAAAACCCACCAAAAATCTTAAAATGTACAATGGATATGTATAAAGCACACTTACATATCAACACCTTTCAATAAACCTCTTGTGGAACTCCCTGGACACTGATCTTTGGAAACACAGTACTCGCCGGCTGGTGCCCAGAGTCGCACGACATCAAAACCAGTAGAGCTGCTTTTTACTACACGACGGGCATCAGCACTGTTCACTCTGTACATCTCCAGGTTGCTTGTGTGCCATGTAAACAGGAACAAAGACCATAATGCTAATAACCGCTATTATTACTCAATGCTGCCACCTTGTGACAATTACAGTCTAATTCACATTTCAGCAATCTTGACGATGACGACGATACAGCCTGCGGGCGTGTAGCCAGCGGTTAGTGATAAACGACTTCCAGTCAAGACTTCCTTTGTGCTGCATCGTTTACAGAAACCCTTTTTGATGACTTTAATTTACTCATCTTCATGATGCAGATTCGTACAAAGTAAAAATTAAGCTTTGTCAGGTCTGTCCTCAAGAGGAGAAGGAAACAGATTGTTAGCTGTTAGCTGTTAGCTGTTAGCTGTTAGCGTGCAGATGTCTGTTTATATAGATTAATAAGAAGCTAAGTCATCGTCAGGTGACACTAATGGGAGCTGTGATGTCATTACGGCGGATTACGTTCCTTTTGCTCTCCACACGGACAGTTTTTCTTGCATACGCCGCAGCCTGCTGATACGTGATTGGTCGCTATTACTCGGACTACAAGCGTAGTTCAAAAGGAAACCAGAACACTCTACATTTCAGAATCAGAATCAGCCTAATTGGCCAGGTATGTACACATACAAGGACTGTGACTGCGGTTTACCTTCGCTCTCTATGTACAAACTAAGTACTACAAGCCTACATTAAACATTAAACTAACATGTACAAGCTATGAGACAATAGTGCTCTGATGAAGAGTGCAAAGGATGCTGAAATAATATGATAACCAAATATATAATGATGTTACAGATGACATGAGGCAGATAGTTTTCCAGTATTTACGGTCAGCAGCAGCTCCGAGTCAATATTTCTTAATTTGACTCTTTTTCCTTTTTTTATTTAATATTGTTTCACTATTTCTTGTTAACTTGTTTTGCACGACTGCAGCGTCTGAGTTGTGGTTTTACTGGCAGAGTTTTACTTTGTGTTTCTACGGTGTTTACAATGATCATATACATTCACTGCTCCAAAACGAGGGCAAATTAAACACCCACTAACATTAAATGAACCCATTATATCACAATAAATATAGACGCTTTAAGTTCATGTTGTTGTAGTTAAACAACAGACTGAAACGTCAGCTGTTCCAGCTTTTATTGAAATTAATATAATAAGAGTTGTTTACATGTTTACACGTTGGTAAGATGTCAAAATAAAGGTAAAGTAAAGTCAGGGTTATGTGTAAAGTATTTTTCCTTTTGCTGATGTTACAGTTTGTGCTTGTCTGCAGAGAAGCTGCAGAATTGATCGTATAACTAATCGTCAGTGTGAAGAGTCTGAACTGGGCTGTGTGATTACGTTTGAAGAGTCGGTGGATTGATTTCTCCCTGATGTACGAGCGGTCAATCTCACTAATCGAGACTCTAAGAAAATGAAGCATTGATGTGTTCAGGAGCTGAAACACACAAAGTTATATTTCAGCTGTTTCATAATTCTTGACAGTTGGACTGATCAAACACCTGGAGCCGCCAAGATTCAGCCTACCTTCAGTTCTGCCTCTGACAAACCTCAAAGTTTTCCAGCTGGTTTCACAGCTTTTATTCAGATTGACAGGCATACGAGGCCGATCAAAATGAGACCGAGTTAAATGTTAGCTTCAAAGAAACAAACATAAAATATATAAAGGGAGGACAACTGGTGGTTATTCATGAAATCTACCTTGACTGCTATTGTCCTGTGAGGTCACTGCACCGATGTCGTACCGCTGTGTTTTCTGTTGTAAGAGGTATAAGTCATTATTATAACACTGTTTTTCATTTGTTCACTAACTTCAAAGTCAATGATAGTGAAAATCTTGTCGGACATCCGACCATATCTTTAGCCACAACAGCGTTCCTCAACAGCCAAGTTAGCATTCAGCCAATTCCTAGCTAAGAGAATTTGTATCGTGTAACACTATCTAGCATAAAGCTAGCTCAGACATTGCTACAAGCTAATGTTAGCTGTTGTCTATATAGCTAATGGGTCATCAAAGTGTTTTTTTTACTTTGAATGAAGGTCTCGTGTCCCTCCAAATTTTAATGTGTTATCTTTTCAGTTGCTGATCAACGCAGCTCGTGTTAAACTGCTTCTGGTCCTGACCACTGATTTTGTGTTTTAAATAAAGACAGATTCTAGAACGTGTTGCTAGCTAGCTAACAGCGCCTGAAGTTGTCCTTTAACGTAGCGAAACTATTAGAGTGTGTTAAGATAGGGTTATTACTTCTTTAAATATCACTGCTGAGCTGTTTATTTTAGAGACAGACAACACAAACGTTTGATTCATGTTTGTTTTTTAAAGCTTGTTTCCCTTTTACTGAACCATGAGCATTAGCTTTATCTGTGCTATAGCACTGAGTAGCATCCAGGACCTTCTTTAATATTGCTGATAACATTTTAAAATATTCAAACTGCGTTTGGTTCCAAAGTAACCAGTAAGGTTTGCAAAGGTCAGAAGAAGAAGAGTTGTTAATCCCGAGGGGAAATTCAGTATAAACTACATACATACAGTATATGCTACACACACACATCCCGAAATGCACACATGCAGAAAGAGGAGAGATGTCAGAGTGAGGGGGCTGCACATGGGCATGCGCCCCGAGCAGTGGGGGATTTGGTGCCTTGCTCAAGGACACCAACTCCACTGGCCACCCTCCAGTTCCCAAGTCCCTACAGGCTGAGCTACCGTCTAACCCTTTTGTTAGTTGACCATATTCAGACACCAGCCATTTTCCTCTGATGTCACGCTCAGGGTAAAACGTTTTCATGCTGTTTTATTGTTGCACTGCCGTGTTCCTGATTCTAAGTGGAATACATTTCTGAAGACGAGTGAGAATCCAGAGGGAAACGTGTCCAAATTTCAGGTTAAAACAACCTTTTTGTTCTTACCTGTTGGCTCTAATCAGAAAAGGCTAACGTTAGCATGTAGTCACTTCCTAGCTAAAATGACCGTAAGCTAGGATGCGGCTGATGTAAAACAATCTAATGTAATACCAGCGCAGAGTTTACCTCCTGTCTATTGTAAGCTAGGAAGTAAGTGAAGTTATTTTTTCAGATACTGTGCGATGTAGGTACCCTTCCTTTATACGACTTTCAGCCTGGAACACAGCAGCACAACATAGCAGCATTAGCGCCTCGCACACTGAGAGTGACGTCCGTGGAAAATGGCTGCCATGTGAATATGGTGAATGCTAATGTTTGTGGCGAACATGCTATTTAATCAATCAATCAAATTTTATTGGTTTCGTGCCAAGTAACAGTTGATAATGCTATGCTAGTATTAAACATTGTCTGGGGGCTAACAATGTACTCTATCAGCAAGCTAACAACAGGTCACTTACAGTTTACAGTTTCTCATGTCAGCCCCTCTTAAAGATACAGACAGTAAATAATGAAAATGATGTTTTAACGCGTGCGCGGCAGAAAGCAGAACGTTCACAACAAGTGAATATTTCTGTCCTCACTAAAGTTTCACTTATTTCCAGGAGTTTTATTGACTCTGTTGAAACGTAGAACTCCAGATTAAAAGCTTTGATTTTAGCGCTTAATAAAACCTGCCTTCATTCTTTCATGTCAGTAAACATGAAGCTGCTCATTATGTGCAGACAGAAGACATTTTTCCAAGGTTGTAATTTAAGCTTTTTTTTTGTCACTCCCGTTTTATTGAAGAGCGTTCCTCGTTAGCAGACTTCTTTTCTTCTTCTCTGCTCTCATTCAGGCAGCTTGTAAAGTGCCTGAAATGGAAATAGATTTTTTCCCCACTTAATGACTGACTCTGACAAACACAACACGCTGGTGAAATTGCACATAATCACAAGGTCAATATAAGCACAGACACAGAACGCTGAAGTGATGCTACGAAAAAATGGGCAGGTGTGACAGTACTACTATGTGGTGGGCAGGTGTCTTATTCTCTGAGATGAGCTTATTCTAATGTAGCATCTTTGGTATTCAGATAAAAATAATGTGCACATTTATTAAACTTTATTCATCAAGTATTTAGTTAAAAACAGGTACAACGATCTGCTGTGAAAGTTCTGCTGCAACCAAAATGTGTTCACAAAAAACCCAAAAAAACTCCAGTTTAGAACAAGAGACAGAAATCACTGCAGCAACATTTATTTTACTATTTATGTCAGAAAAATTCAGTTTGAGGTCAGTGTGTGCTCTGTGTGTGTGTGCTCTGTGTGTGTGTGTGTGTGCTCTGTGTGTGTGCTCTGTGTGTGTGTGTGTGTGTGTGCTCTGTGTGTGTGCTCTGTGTGTGTGCTCTGTGTGTGTGCTCTGTGTGTGTGTGCTCTGTGTGTGTGTGTGCTCTGTGTGTGTGTGTGCTCTGTGTGTGTGTGTGCTCTGTGTGTGTGTGCTCTGTGTGTGTGTGCTCTGTGTGTGTGCTCTGTGTGTGTGCTCTGTGTGTGTGTGTGTGTGCTCTGTGTGTGTGTGCTCTGTGTGTGTGTGTGTGTGCTCTGTGTGTGTGCTCTGTGTGTGTGTGTGTGTGTGTGCTCTGTGTGTGTGCTCTGTGTGTGTGCTCTGTGTGTGTGCTCTGTGTGTGTGTGCTCTGTGTGTGTGCTCTGTGTGTGTGTGTGCTCTGTGTGTGTGTGTGCTCTGTGTGTGTGTGCTCTGTGTGTGTGTGCTCTGTGTGTGTGTGCTCTGTGTGTGTGCTCTGTGTGTGTGCTCTGTGTGTGTGTGTGTGTGCTCTGTGTGTGTGTGTGTGTGTGTGTGCTCTGTGTGTGTGTGTGCTCTGTGTGTGTGTGTGCTCTGTGTGTGTGTGTGTGTGCTCTGTGTGTGTGCTCTGTGTGTGTGTGCTCTGTGTGTGTGTGTGTGTGCTCTGTGTGTGTGTGCTCTGTGTGTGTGTGTGTGTGCTCTGTGTGTGTGTGTGCTCTGTGTGTGTGTGCTCTGTGTGTGTGTGCTCTGTGTGTGTGTGTGTGTGCTCTGTGTGTGTGTGTGTGTGTGTGCTCTGTGTGTGTGCTCTGTGTGTGTGCTCTGTGTGTGTGCTCTGTGTGTGTGTGCTCTGTGTGTGTGCTCTGTGTGTGTGTGTGCTCTGTGTGTGTGTGTGCTCTGTGTGTGTGTGCTCTGTGTGTGTGTGCTCTGTGTGTGTGTGCTCTGTGTGTGTGCTCTGTGTGTGTGCTCTGTGTGTGTGTGTGTGTGCTCTGTGTGTGTGTGTGTGTGTGTGTGCTCTGTGTGTGTGTGTGCTCTGTGTGTGTGTGTGCTCTGTGTGTGTGTGTGTGTGTGTGTGTGTGTGTGTGTGTGTGTGTGTGTGTGTGTGTGTGCTCTGTGTGTATGTGCTCTGTGTGTGTTTGTGTGTGTGTGTGTGTGTGTGTGTGCTCTGTGTGTATGTGCTCTGTGTGTGTGTGCTCTGTGTGTGTTTGTGTGTGTGTGTGTGTGTGTGCTCTGTGTGTGTGTGCTCTGTGTGTGTGTGTGTGTGCTCTGTGTGTGTGTGCTCTGTGTGTGTGTGCTCTGTGTGTGTGTGTGTGTGCTCTGTGTGTGTGCTCTGTGTGTGTGTGCTCTGTGTGTGTGTGTGTGTGCTCTGTGTGTGTGTGTGTGTGTGCTCTGTGTGTGTGTGTGTGTGTGTGCTCTGTGTGTGTGCTCTGTGTGTGTGTGCTCTGTGTGTGTGCTCTGTGTGTGTGTGCTCTGTGTGTGTGCTCTGTGTGTGTGCTCTGTGTGTGTGTGTGTGTGTGCTCTGTGTGTGTGTGCTCTGTGTGTGTGTGCTCTGTGTGTGTGTGCTCTGTGTGTGTGCTCTGTGTGTGTGCTC
Source organism: Semicossyphus pulcher (assembly GCF_022749685.1). NCBI lineage: Eukaryota > Metazoa > Chordata > Actinopteri > Labriformes > Labridae > Semicossyphus > Semicossyphus pulcher. The sequence continues at coordinate 304,002 of NW_027211713.1, forward strand.
TGTGTGTGTGCTCTGTGTGTGTGCTCTGTGTGTGTGTGTGCTCTGTGTGTGTGTGTGTGTGTGTGCTCTGTGTGTGTGTGTGCTCTGTGTGTGTGCTCTGTGTGTGTGCTCTGTGTGTGTGTGCTCTGTGTGTGTGCTCTGTGTGTGTGCTCTGTGTGTGTGCTCTGTGTGTGTGTGCTCTGTGTGTGTGCTCTGTGTGTGTGCTCTGTGTGTGTGCTCTGTGTGTGTGTGCTCTGTGTGTGTGCTCTGTGTGTGTGCTCTGTGTGTGTGCTCTGTGTGTGTGCTCTGTGTGTGTGTGCTCTGTGTGTGTGCTCTGTGTGTGTGCTCTGTGTGTGTGTGTGTGTGTGCTCTGTGTGTGTGCTCTGTGTGTGTGCTCTGTGTGTGTGCTCTGTGTGCGTGCTCTGTGTGTGTGTGTGTGTGTGCTCTGTGTGTGTGTGTGTGTGTGTGCTCTGTGTGTGTGCTCTGTGTGTGTGCTCTGTGTTGTCCCTTTAAAGTCCTCTGTCTGTGTGTCTGCAGGGCGAGTGCTCTCAGAAGTGTCACAGCATGTTCGTGGTGGAGTCCATCTGCGTGGCCTGGTTCACTCTGGAGTTTGTGCTGCGATTCTTCAACGCTCAGAGCAAGCTGGCCTTCGCCCGCGGCCCGCTCAACATCATCGACGCCATCGCCATCCTACCGTACTACGTGTCGCTGGTGTTCGACATCAGAGACGAGTCAGAGGAGGACGCCATCATGGGAGCCGGCAGAGGCTACCTGGACAAGCTGAGTCTGATCCTCCGTCTGCTGAGGGCCCTGCGGATCCTGTACGTGATGCGGCTGGCTCGTCACTCTCTGGGCCTGCAGACGCTGGGACTGACAATGCAGCGCAGCATCCGAGAGTTCGGCCTGCTGCTGCTCTTCGTCTGCGTGGCCGTGATGCTCTTCTCACCTCTGGTCCACCTCGCAGAGAGTGAGCTGGCGCCATTTGCCGCCACACATCCCCACCAGAGCTTCAGCAGCATCCCCGCCTCCTACTGGTGGGCCATCATCTCAATGACCACGGTGGGATACGGTGACATGGTGCCGCGCAGCATCCCGGGACAGATCGTCGCCCTGACCAGCATCCTGAGCGGCATTCTCATCATGGCGTTCCCCGCCACCTCCATCTTCCACACCTTCTCCCGCTCCTACCAGGAGCTGAAGCAGGAGTATGAGCGGCTGTGGAAGGAGGAGCGAGGGGAGGAGATGGCCGCAGAGTCGGAGGAGAGCTGGTCCAAAGTGGATCTGTCACCAGACGAGTTCTCGTCCGTGTCCAAGGACGAAAATGACGGTGTGATGTCAAGTCGAAGTCATCAGCCGACACTTCCATCGACAGCTTTCTAACAGTCAGACTGTAATGATGTTAAAAACGGAGACACTTGACTATTAACTCTTCCCTATAAGAACTCTCAGGGCGGGTCCACAGCAGCCTTGTTTAGTCCCATTGAACCGAACCCTGGAGCATGTGTCCCCTCGGTGCGGTTCGTTTAGGTCGGTGTGAACGCCGGAATCAAACTCTGGTGCGTACCAAACAACCGGACCATGGTCCGCTAGAAAAGACGGGTCTCGGCCCGTTTCTGAACGAACCACGGTCCGGTTTGACTCTTGGCTTGGTGAGAACGTAAATGGACTTAAAGTAGGACCAAATACAGGAAACAAACCATCAAACTGTAGTAGGTTTACAGGTACTGACATTTGCAGAGACACGCAGCGAGATGAGGGAGCGACGAGGAAATAGAAAGATGGGCAACCAAACAATTTGACAAACGCTTGTGGAAAAGCACGAGAACACGGAGGTGAACTGTTCAGTGAAAAACTAAAGGAGATGGAATCTGTGGAACCGATCGATCTGTGGAACCGATCAGAGAGCAGTTTCCTCGGGCATCTAAACTTTTGGTTCGTTGGTAAAAGCTGCCATTTGTCACTGTTTGGTCTTTGATTGGACCAAACAAACGGACTTCAGGTGTGAATGCGCCCTCACAGTCTGAGGAAGCTTTTTATCACATGCAGAACTGCAAAGTAAAACTTTCATCTCGATTCAAATATTGTGCATATTTTTACATTTCCAAAAGAGGATAAAAACATTATATATAAAATATGTAATATTTATGAGACTGACCTGTACATGGGCGTTTGTGGACGGCTGACAAGGTGTTCATTCCACTTTATAGAGATATATATATAAAAATATTTATAAAAGGAGCATTAGCTAGCTAGCAATAGTGATCTGCTTTTTTATGAGACTTATTAATTAAAGTTGAGGTGAAATGAAAAATGTCATTTTAATCCTTTTAGATCTCATCCCCGGTAACATTGTGCATCTGTTTGACAATATAGGCCAAAAAAAATACAGAAAATCCATTTCTTCGTATTCTTATATCAAAATCTGATCATTTTTTCTTCCGGTAAAACTAAATTTCACGCGTGCTGACGTAAGTTAGCACCAAAAAATTTCAACCAATCAATCTGCAACATTTAGCCGCAGAGCACCAAGAACGCTCGGTCAGTTAGCGAGCTGCTGCGCTGTGGAGAACGTCTGTCTACGCCCACTTCTCAACGATCCAATCAAATCCCTCTAATGATATGTCCCGCCTGCACGTCCTGCTTCACTCGGAAATACGTCACGATACGGAAGCTAGGTACTCTCAAAATGCTTTTTCAGCTTGACTTTAATGGCAAATAACAGACTTATAAACCGCCTGTAAACTCTGCTCTCCTCTTTGTACCAAGTAAGAAACAGTGAAGACAAAACACTCACAGGAAATATACAGCAGTAATTAGTTTAGGGAGTAAACAAGGAATCATGTGAACCAAGAAGGGCTGCGGATGCTTTAAAATCAGCAAATGATCTTTAAAACAAGGTTCACTTCATCCTGTTCTTAACTTCACTTTTCAGGTCATTGTTTGTCCTTTGATGTTTTTGTGTCCAGAACTTTAAACTTTGGATGTCGGAGGGTCCTTAAATGCACCGTCAAGGAGAGCTTTAACCTTCAGCTGCATTATTTAGATCTCTACTCGAACACACAAAGAAATGGAGGATAAACTGATCAGTGGAAATCAATGGCTTCCTTATTGACATGAAAGCTGTGAAGATGTAGGAGTATGTATGGAAACTGATGGTCAGGTAATATCCTCGTGTTTTCATTTATTTCCTGTTTTATTTTGTTGCTCACCTGTCGCTCTGGCTTTACTTCCTGCCTTAATGTGTTTTCCCGCTTGTTTGACCGTGTGCCCCGCCCTTATTGTTTCCAGCTGTGCGTCACTGTCTCACCTGATTACATCACCTTCAGTGTATTTAGTGTTTCTGGTCCCGTTTCTGTGCCAAGGAGAAGACCATTGTTGATCATTGATCATTGATCTGATCATTAGTATCTTGCAGTACTTCCTCCTGCTGTTTGTCCAACTTTCAGGCATTAAAATAAAGATCAAATATTTCACTCTGACTTTTCTGACTTTTGAATGCAGGACTTTCACTTTAAGTATTTTCTGTGTGCTATTAGAAATGTTTACCACAGTACGCACTCTTCAAAATGTTCCAGAGTGTGACGACAGTTTAAAGAAACTCCACATCAGCAGCAGAAATGAGAGCGTCCTTTTGTTTCTCACATGTTCGTAGTTTGAAGGTTTTCCTCTCAAACATTTGAAGTAAACTCTGCTCGCTCAGACATCTGCTGTCCTGACTGTGTTTGGTGCTTCAGCAGACAGACGGAGAGCACGATGAGCCTCTTCCTGCCTCCACTTCTGCAAACACTGATTCTGGCTCGATTCCTGCCGTCGGAGCACAAACAATGGAGACATTGAGAAGTCCAACAGTCACTTGTTCTTGTCCTTCACCGCCTCCTTATGTCCTCCAACCTGCAGCTCGGCCTGCTGTCCTCACAGACTGTAACACAGACTCAGAGAGGAGAGGATGGGACTGATCTGCATGTGTCCTTATCATTCCTCGAAAATGATCGATCCTATAGAAGTCTATATATAGACTGCGATAAGGCGACATGGTGCCGCACAGCATCCCGGGACAGATCGTCGCCCTGACCAGCATCCTGAGCGGCATCCTCATCATGGCGTTCCCCGCCACCTCCATCTTCCACACCTTCTCCCTCGAGAAAATGCTCCTCCTCCTCTCCTGATGTATTCCCTCAGTAAACATGTTCCTAATGACTTTATGGTCTCAGTCTCTAGTTTCAAGTCTTCTTCAACACAGCATGATGTTCATTTAGTCACTGATGCTCCCATTGAGAGTCACAGAGGTTTAGGGCAGGGCTACCTTGTGATTGACAGGTCGCTACCATGGCAGCTTGTCCATATATGGTCACTTCTGGTTTGAAATTGTCGAACTTCAAAAGGAGGGTTCACAAACTAATGTGTGACGTCATGGTGGCTACGTCTAGCATTTAAACAATTCTTAGCTAACACTGCTGTAGGCTAGCAAACATCATCCTAAGCTTGGAATTTACGCCTTTTCAATCATATCGCGTGACACTATTTAACAGTAATGGTTGAATGCTAATGTTAGCTGTTGTGTAGCTAGCTCAGGAGTCATCTAGTATGTGGTTTGATGTTGTCTCTCTGGATTTTCACTTTAAGTTGTCTTTCAGTTTCTGGTCGAGATCTGAACAAGAGAAAAGACAAACATTATCTGTGTTGAAACAATGTGCAACCTTGAACACAGCAGTTCATTTTAACAGCATTTTAGCTTTCCACCCGACCATGACAGCAGAGAAAAATGGCTGCCATCTGAATATGGTGAATGCTAATGCTACCTACCTACCTTCAAACAGAGCTAAAAGGAGAGGGAATGTTGTTCAGCTCAAATTTTAATGTTTGCTGGATGTTTGCTTGTTGCTAAAACGTTAGCGGTAACAGATTTTTAACCATGCTAGCTATGTAGCATGATATCAGTGTTGTCAAGTCAGTTGGTCAATCACAGTGTGCAAAACTGGAATATCTCCTGGTCAGCTGGATGGACTGGCACTACATTTTGTCCGAGGCTTTGGTTTATGACTGAGTACTGTCAGGTCGGAAACATTTTAAAAATGTACCCCCTTGAGCACTGCGTTAACACATCTGTTATTATGCCCACAAAACCTACAGAATGAAGTGACCTGTTGAACAGTGAGATGGTCGGAATCATTAGTCCCGTTTTATGATGGATAAATACATAAGAGAGTTTAAACCAGGTTACTCAGATGGATCATACTAAAGAGCACAAATATTCATAAAGGTTCTTAGGCCTCCGTTTAGAGTGTGAGAAACTGCTCACTGAGATAAGTTCAAGGCTGCGAAGTGAAAAACAAACCCCATATAAGGAGTTCCTGTATCCCCAAGAAAGTTACAGATAAGGCCACATCCCTGCAGCACCCCAAGAGTGGGAGGCAGAGTAGGTGAGAGCAGGGAGGGTCTTTTTACAGGGTGTTGACCCCGCTGATTGGATAGATCGAGTGGCTGTGGACTTGTCCCTCCACCAATGACGAGGGAGCGGAAGTCTAAACCGTCGCTTCCCTCCATCAGTTTTAACCAATGATTGAAGCTTAGTTGCTAAGGCTAATTTGCATCACACATAGAGTATATAACTTACAAATGTATTAGTGCAGCTAACTGCTTGCAGACTGCAGTGAGCCAAACAGAAAAGGTCCTTGCACAAGCATCAATTTTCTCAGCAATTTCAATACATGGATGTTTATTGTACTGAATCGTGGTAGTCCTCTCCTGAAATTTGGAACACCTGACAGTACTTGTAAAACCATCCCTTCAGCCTCAGCTTTACTGTGTGTTTACAGCTGATTAACAAGTGTTAGCATGCTAACATGCTAAACAAGAAGGAAAGAACATGGGAGCTCCGCTGAAAATAAGCGTGATTGTGTCAGACCATGTTAGCATGATGACATTAGCATTTAGCTCAAAGAACATTTGTCTCAAAAGGTTGAACAGAATAAAGCAGAAGTTTACTCAAATCAACATTTACGTTATTATCAAAGAGCGCTACTGCATGACCTTCAAAATAAAGCGAGCACGACACTGAATACAAAAATAAGACTTTTATTGAGAAAGGGGCGGAGCCTTTTGTAGGAATAAAAAACATTTCAAACATGTGATCCTGTGATCTCTGACAATACTAAGGACACACGTGTTCAGTTGTGTGCAGTATTTCCACTTGTTATCTTCTGGTGTGTCTGAAGACATTTTAACTTTATAAGAACAAAACATGAGTTCAATGATTTCATTTACAAAGTGACTTTTCTGTATAATCATCAGTAATCAATAAGTTAAAGGTGAAGTGGACTTTAACAACATGATGTTTCTTCCTTTTAAACAGCAGTCTTGTTGTTAGACCCCTGGTTTGGGGCCGCCGTGTTTGGACGTCTGGTTTGCCTGTAACTCCAGGTGTTTTCCCACCTTCTTTGCCCAGGTCGAGTCGGGAGCAACACAAAACATTTTATCAAGCACAGTTGTGACTCTGTAAGAAAAACACAACACATAAAGAACATTGTTAAAGCACTATTTCACACACAGAGAATGTGATGCACAGCAGCTGAAACCGGCAGGATAAAGAGTATAAAGTGTTCCTATTATTGTGTCCAGCACGTGTGTATTAGTGACGGCAGGATACACAACAAACACCTCGCTGTAGGAACCACCATCAGCTGCTGAATGACAGTTTGTTGTGAACAAGTTGTGAATTCTGGTGTAAAAGTGAAGCATCATTATGTTCGAGCTTTTTTTATAATCTACAACAAAAAAAGTAATTTTTTGAAGTAAAATAATTCTCAGGGAAAGTGTAAGAAATGGAAATAACTGAGTTACAGTTGACTTCCTGTGTCAGAGCTGCAGGTTGAACAGTAACTGAGCAGCTCCTCCCTGTGGCGAGTCTGCAAACTGTTCAGAAAATAGGAAGCACTGAAATATACAGCAAGCACATTAGTCGAGTCTAACTCTGAGGATTAGTTCCATTTGATGGCACTTTAAAACTCCAGGTGTTTTAATGTGAAAGAATAATTCAAAATGAAACATAAACTACCTGGAGGTGACGCAGTGAGGCACGATGAACAGTAAAGAGTCACACCTGTTCATCAGTCAGATTCTGCCGTTCTTTAACTTCATGTTGTTTTCTGTTGTTTCAAAGTATTTTTACATTGTGATCATTCAATCATTGTTTTATGTACAGATGTTTTTGTCCTCTTGTTTCATTAGAGGTTTGAAGGATGTGAAGTATTGATTCACTTTGTGCAGCTACAGAACGATTTAAACAAAATACAAAATATGAAGTTGTTTAATTGAGCACTTTTAAAGCCTCCTTATAAAGAATACTTTAAAGCGTCTTCACCTTTCAGGAAACACGAGCCTGTTTTGAACTTAAAGCTTGTGAAGGAGTTTTTGTACCTTGCACATAAAACGGCAGGTTTCTCTCATGTGATGTCACATACCTGCAGTAACAGTACCTGGAACAAATATGAACACATGAATAATGTGCACACTCACAGTAATGCCTCGATGGTGCAGCAGCTCGGGGTCGTCGTTATGATCTTCACCTTCTTCGCAGGGATCGCTTTTTCATCTCCGCTCTTCATGACATTGTGACAGCACGATCCCTGTAACGCACAAGGTCCAATCGGGGCTGTGAACACACACACACGCACACATTAATACACACATTAATACACACTAGAAGCACACACACACGCAGCACAGCGGTGGGTGGAGCAGAGGCTCTGACCTGCAGCGCACTGATGCAGGCAGCAGATGAGCGGGAGCAGCAGCAGAGTCACAGCCGTCTTCATGTTCGCTGCTTGTTGGGATGAGTCCTTTAATCTTCAGGATGTGATGTGTGTCTGAAAGCTGCTCGCTGCTGCTTTTATTCACAGCTGAAGCCCTTTTCCTCCTCATCGAGCTGTGTGTGTTCTTAGAAACAGCTGCTTCCTTCCTGTCTGTCTGTCTCCTCTTCTTCTCTTTTCTCATCACTCTCCTACAGAGAACATGTGAAGCTGACAGCGTGGAAAACCATTCTGCGAAAAGTCTTACAGAGAAAATAACGTGCTGGTTTTCCCCACGTCGTCTTTTATATTATAGAACTTTTCACTGCATGGACCTCACCGTACCTGCAGTACACTTATTAATAACACCTGGTGAACATATTTAAAATATATTATTTTTATTTTTATTCTTATTCTTATTTTCTAGTTCTGTTATAATTGTTCTGCACCAAATCACCACGTTAAACTCCTTGTATGTGTGAACTTGGCCATTAACCTGATTGTGATTCCTTTAAAGTACACAGTAAATCAAAATCTCTGTTTATTGTTGCAAACATCTTTCTTTGAATCCCAGATGATATGCTGGTACCTGTTTCTCTCTCTCACACACACACACACACACACCGTTCTGTGTTCTGCAGCTCCAAAACAAGAGCCACAAAAAAACACCTGAGAGACGTTTCAGGATCAACACACATCCCACCGACAATACTTGTCAGAATATGTCAATTAAAAAACCTCAGATCTAAAGATGTCGCCGGAGGAAACGTCAGACAGACTTCAATATCTGGCTAACTTTACAGCCGTCCATCCAGAAGTGTTCTTTTATTTCAGTCTCGATCATAGACTAGAAAAAGATGGCCAACATGTCAGCTCCACCCTCTCTATCGCCCCCTGCTGACTGGCTGCAGTATAGCTCATAAAGCCCGCCTCCTCCATGTTAACAGATGGGACATGAGTCAAACTATAAAATCAAAATACACGTCAAATACATTTTTCTCAGACATGGTTTCTGTCATTATAGTTAGTTCTTATCATGCTGATTTATGTCCAAGTTATTTTTAAGTAGTTATTTGATGCTATAAAAAGGGGGTGTGGCCTCATGATTGACAGCTCTGTTGACAAATGGGGCTCCTGCAGCGTTCTGTTCCCGAGTAGCAGAGTAGAGGAGGAACGGCGAGAGGAGACGTAACTAACACTAACACTACAGTCATTGAACTTTACATCAGCGTGAATATCTGCTTCAGACCGACACAAGAAGCTGTTCTGCTGCAGACTGAGCCCACCTGAGGGCTCCAACACGCCAAGGACACCTGAGGGCTCCGACACGCCAAGGACACCTGAGGGCTCCGACACGCCAAGGACACCTGAGGGCTCCGACACGGCAAGGACACCTGAGGGCTCCGACACGCTAGGACACAGGGTAAAGGTGTGTGTCGGGTAGAGGAAGGGGCGGGGCTTCAATACTGCGGCTCCACCAGCTGATCTCTCCTGCACACACTCTGGGTACAGATGAGCACGATGGCAGCGCCCGCTCCGGGGGGGGTTAAGACTTTTGTACAACTTTTATTTTGATGTTTTAGGTTAATTTCCTGGAAATACTTTTTACCCTGTGTGTGTGTGTGTGTGTGTGTGTGTGTGTGTGTGTGTGTGTGTGTGTGTGGTGAATAACTGAGCTGTTCCTGTTTCACTTCCTCGTCTGTTTCCATGAATGAATCTGTTGATAAATTTGTTGGATGTCAAACTTCTTCGTATCATTGACACTTTACAGAAGTTCAGATGACAAACTTCCCTTCATGATTTCTTGGATTCAAACAGTAATAATATTTCTAATAATCCAAATAGTTTAAATAAACAGACTACAAAGTAAAGAGACTTACAAAGAAAATATAGAACACAGTTTCCTTCATGATCCGACACTTCATTCAGTGTTCATGTTTGTCTGTATAAATGTTCACAGTTATTCATAGAGTCATTTACTAATTATACTCTTGTTTTCCTCTTAAGTTTCTTACTTGTGATCATGTCTGTACACGTGTGTACATATGTACACCAATCAGACATGACATCATGACCACCTGCATAATATTGTGCAGGACCTCCTTCTGCCGCTAAAACAGCCCTGACCCGTCGAGGCATGGACTCCAGCAGACCTGTGAAGGTGTGCTGAGGTATCGTGCAGCAAGACATCAGCAGATCTTTAAGTCCTGTAAGCTGCGAGGTGGGGCCTCCATGGATCGGACCTGTTTGTCCAGCACATCCCACAGACGCTCCGTTGGATTGAGATCTGGGGAATCTGAAGGCCAAGTCAACACCTTGAACTCATCGTGTTCCTCAAACCATTCCTGAACCATGTCTGCAGTGAGACAGGGCACGTTAACCTGCTGAGAGAGGCCACTGCCATCAGGGAATATTGTCTCCATGAAGGGGTGGACTTGGTCTGCAGCAATGTTTAGGAGGTGGTACGTGTCAAAGTAACATCCACATGAACGGCAGGACCCAAGGTTTCCCAGCAGAACATTGTCCAAAGCATCACACTGCCTCCGCCGGCTCGCCTTCTTCCCATAGTGCATCCTGGTGCCGTGTCTTCCCCAGGTAAGAGACACACACACACCTGGCCATCCACATGATGTGACATGACGTGATTCATCAGACCAGGCCGCCTTCTTCCATCGCTCTGTGGCCCAGTTCTGATGCTCATGTGCCCATTGTAGGAGCTTTCAGGGGTCAGGGGTCAGCATGGGCACCCTGACCGCTCTGCAGCTACACAGCCTCGTACACAACAAACTGTGATGCTCTGTGTGTTCTGACACCTTTCTATCAGAACCAGCATTAACTCAGTTTGAGCTTCAGTAGCTCTTCTGTGGGATCAGTGGCCGCCCCCATGACCCTGTCGCAGGTTCACTGGTTTCCCTTCCTTGGACCTCTTTGGGGGTCCTGACCCCTGCAGACCGGGAACACCTCACAAGAGCTGCAGGCTTGGAGACGCTCTGACCCAGTCGTCGAGCCATCACAGTTTGGCCCTTCTCAAAGACGCTCACATTCTTACGCTTGCTGATTTTTCCTGCTTCCATCACGTCAACTTGGAGGACAAAGTGTTCACCTGCTGCCTAACATACCCCCCCACTGACCGGGCCATTGTAAGGAGATAATCAGTATCTTCACCTGTCAGTGCTCATAATGTTATGGCTGACAGGTGTATGTATGTGCATAGCTTTATATAGAAATATTATCCCTTTATTTTCTATATGTACAACATTATTATATTTATTCTATTATTATTATGTGTAAGTGTGTGAGTGACGCATGTTTGAGTTCTGTGGTAGCTGCATGTGTTACAGAGAATAGTATCATTAGAGTCTGTGTGTGTTGTTTTCACTTCCTCATTTATTTAAAGTTTAAACTGCACCACAGACTTTCTGGGAACAAACGTTTCGTCTCACAGAAAAAAACATTCACAATAAATATTTTCACATTATTAAACTTTGAATTTGGTTTGATGGGAAAACAGAGTCCAGTGACACTCAGCGTCTCTTGTTCCTCATGTACCCACTGTTCCTATCCTGTTATCTTCAGTATGGAAGTGACATTATTACATGTTTGAATACATACATTTAAAGAAGCTGCAGTCTTCTTTAAGGTTCTAGTAGTAGAAAAAGAAAGTACTTCTTTACGCCTCTGTGCTCAGCCTGTCAGCACCAGGGTCCGGTCGAACCACAGCTGCTTGTTGGTTCTTAGTGACTTGTCGTCCTGTCTTGATCGTTGCGTCTGCTACATGAAACTGTAACATTGTAACGTTGTAACATTGTAACGTTGTAACATTGTAACATTGTAAGGTTCTAGTTTTGCTTTGTTGCCATAAAGATCAAAAGTATTTACACAAAAAAGTCAGATTTTTACAAACAGGAGAAAGTAATGGTAAATATATGCTGATGGCAGAGGCTGCTACCTAAAGTGCCCAACTGTCAATCAGATATCACATTCATACCCGTTGGCTATGCCACCGGGAGCAGTTTGGGGTTCAGTGTCTTGCCCAAGGACACTTGGACATGTAGCCTGAGGGAGCTGGGGATCGAACCTCCGACCTTCCAATTGAAAGACGACCAACTCTTCCACTGAGCCACAGCCGCCCTAAAGAGAGTGTTACTCCCTGAGGAACCCCAAAGGAGTTTTGTACATTTCCTAACATACTGTATTTTAATTTATTTTCAATATACTTGTAAGTTGTATTTCCAAGTGAATGCTACACTGAGCTTCAACCCCACTACTTTACATGGGGAGAATCATCCTCAAAGTAACCTGAATACCTGAAGCTAAGTTTATAACAGTGATATCTGGAATAACGTGGAGACTGATCATAGAGCCACTATGCTAACATTGAAGAAATGCAAAAAGGGAGATTGTAGATCATAATTTAACACTGTGGAATATGTCCATTTGCATGATTGAGGGAAAAACAAAATGCACCCAAAATATCCAGATAAAAGATTTTGCTATTTTGTCCAAAGGTCCAAATTGAAATGCAGAACACACGAGGAACACGTATAAAAACACGGAGCTTCCTCATTCTTCATGTGAACACAGAGCTGTTTCAGAGAGCGCAGCGTGTTCGTACAGACGCAGCTGAGCAGAGACCAGGAAGTGAGCCGGACTAGATTTCACTGTGACTGAATGACTTCATGTTACCAGACTTATTTATAAAGCCATACAGTATACTGTGGCTGGTTATATGTTTATCTATATATGTATATGAAAGCTTGCAGAATTAGGTTCCAACATTACTGACAGTAATTACATTTATTACTTAAAATCTATTTTGGCACTTTACCTATTATTTATATCTATATGTATTTATGTGTGTGACGGGAATCTGATGTCATCCCAGAGGGAATGTGGGTTACACATGTGCATTACATTTAATATAGAATTTATGAGTACTTATTTATAAAGGAACCATGAACAAGATGAAACATGTGCCCTTTGATGCATCGTAGCAGCTCCATCACTTAGAACAGATATATTCTTTATAAAGACGCTGAGTGAAAGCAGGGAGAGAAACACGTTTGTCTGTTGGTGGTTTGAAACTGATGTCCTGATGAAAAGTCAACAAAAATATGTGTTAAAGGTTTTTGGTGAAGATGAAGCATATTGAAGCACACCAGCTTTAATTGTAATCTTTTATTGTTAGGTCGTCCTATTCAAGTCAAATAATTCAATTAAAAGATCCGTTTAAATATCGTCTTCAAAGAGGAGAGCAGAACTCAAAGCAGAAACTCATTCAAGCTTTCAATTAAAACGTGAAAAACAACCAAACAAATCAAAGTTCCTCCTAAAAACACACAACACCACACAAACAATAACTGAAATGTAACACACTATACACAACTGAACTATGTATCTTTAATCTGGGCCAGAACAAACACACCGGTCCTCTCCAGTATTTCGTCCAGTCAGCTGAGCGCTCGGTCCATCTCTCCGGTTCGTCCATGTCACTGAATCTCTGTGGGGTTTCCTGACGTCTTCTCCAGGGGCTGTGATTAGATGTGGGTGGGTGAGGTCGCCGTCATGGCTCCTCCATTTAAAGACCGAAGGTGTTCTCGCCGCTGTAAGCCACGTATAAAAAGCCGTCCTCGTCCTTCTCCTTGTCGTACAGCTGCCCCATCGTGATGCTGCAGAGACACCGGGTTATATTAGTGACAGTTACTTTTCAGGATCGCACATTAACAACACAGCTGATTAGTGTAACAGGCTACGGTGGCTACGTGCTGCTTTCCACATCATTCTGTGGTTCATCATTTTCAGCTCATTTAAACAAACATCAGATCAGAAGCCAAACGCGGATATTCAAAGGGACTTGATTCAGACTGTGACGTGTCTGAAAGTTAATAAAGTTTCTGTTGATCAAAGTATTTTTATCTCAGATCCACCAGAGCGTATGTTGGTATTCTTATATTCAAACACTTCATGTCCCTAAATCTGACCGACCTGAGCTAAAACTTCATGAGTCAATAAACCACAATATGTGATCAAAGTCTCACTAAATTAAATACAACCTTTAATCTACAGTAGAAATACAGCGACTAATATTTCTGCTTATTGTGATGGTACTTCTTGGAGCATCTTCTAATAGTTCATATTCATCCATCCAAACAACGAGGCAGCTTTCTACCTTTTATAAGTTTGAATCTTTACATCAATTAAACTGGATCATAAAAACTACAGATCACAGCAGCCCCCGGTCGCTCGCGTGTTCTCAGTGTGTTTTGCTGCGCACACACGTCGATGTGACGACATCATAAACAAGGTAACACTTGATGACACACACGGCAGAAGCTTTGGGCCTCATGTTCCTCCTTTCACAGGATTCACTTTAAAGTTGCAGGAATAATTTCTGTACACAAATTAAATGAGTTAAAACCCGAGTTAGTTATTAAATGTGAAGCATGTTTGAATGTGTGGTCACGTGGAAGCCCACGACCACTGCTACAACCAGATCATTATTTACATTAACATCAAACTGCACAAGATTTTTTCTACTAAGAAAATGGTACAAAAATAAAAACATGTCCAACACGACTTCTCACACACAGAGAGGCAATAACACGTCTGAACGTCTGATCAAAGGATGAGTTGATTCTTTAATTACCAAAACAGTTTAATTCATATAAATGTGATATTATAGTGATTCATATAATAGCCATAAATCATGCAGGTATGTAGGTGTTTAGGTATAATATCTCTATTATCAAAAATCAGTATAATCAACGTTTGGACCTGATGGGACACAAAACGGCGCCCAGTCAAGGTCTGTAAATGGACTGTACTTATGTAGCGCTTTTCTAGTCTTTGCTTTCACACTACATGTCACATTCACACATTCACACACTGATGGCAGAGGCTGCTACCTAAAGTGCCCAACTGTCAATCAGATATCACATTCATACCCGTTGGCTATGCCACCGGGAGCAGTTTGGGGTTCAGTGTCTTGCCCAAGGACACTTGGACATGTAGCCTGAGGGAGCTGGGGATCGAACCTCCGACCTTCCGATTATAAGACGCCCAACTCTTCCTCTGAGCCACTGAGCCCTGTAAGAAACACGTATAAAGACCGACCCCCTCCCTCCAGGTGTCCCGGCTCTGACCTGGACTGAGGGACGGTCTTGTCCACAAACAGGAAGATGGCCTTCTCTGAGGGCAGCTGGATGCGTTTCCTGATGATCCACATGAACTGAGCCACTGTGATGTCAGAGGGAACCAGGTACTTCCTCTTATCGATGTCCGTGATCTGTGAGCCCGACACCTTCTCCACAATCACCTGACGGAAACACACACAGAGACACGATCAGAGCCACAAACCAAACATCCTGTTAGTCACCTGTAATAAGACACAAACACACACGGAGACTGAAGCGTGACTCACCGGGACCCTGTCAGGGTACTTGTTGCGGATTTTGGCGGACTCTATGCATCGATGTTCTGGAACACAAAAAGCGAATTTAGTTTAAAGTTTCACGGGACAATGAAATACACAGTTCCACATTCCCCTTCCTCCTCTGAACAGACAGGAGAAGTCACCAGTGAGGGACACAGATCGATACTTAGAGAACCACAATCACATCGATCCAGTCAGTCAGTAACAACGTGCAGCTTTTAATCATCAATAAAACATCCACCGTTAACTCTTCAGTGTCAGTGTCTTTCTCTCTGGATCACTTCCTGTCGCTCCGTAGTTTCAATCATAAAGGCGTCCTCACTTACAGGAAATGATGGAGACATAATGCGTTATATCATGGACAGGACCACGACGATCAGCCCCCCAACAGACTCTCATCCCCTTCTCTCCTCAGTGACCCTCTGCTGGTCTGACTTTAATCATTCACCTGCCATATCCTGTTATGTCTTCATACTACTGCGCTTTATTAGGTTATCATTACATCTGCTGCTGTAACATACGCTGTCATTGACTGAATATTCCACATCATACTGCATTATACATACTGTAATTAACATACTGTATTTGACACTTTTTATATTGCACCTTATTTATACTGCAACACTTCATACTTTATACTGAACCATTTCATACTGCTACATGTAGCTGCTGTTACCCATACATTCATTTTTCCTATTAGTACTTTCCTTCTTGCTACTTCTCTTTGTGCTGTTGCAACAACCGAATTTCCGCTCTGGGGATCAATAAATCTAATAATAATCTTATCTTATTTATTATTTTGCTTGTAATTAGTCAAACCTTTTTTAAATAGTTTGATACTTTTCATACACCACTACCAACCTGTGTTTATTACTTGTATTCATTCATTTCTGCTTTTGATTTGAAACGTGCCCAGTAAAGAGCGCTTCTGTATAAATCAAAGGTTATCTATATTGCATGTAGTGTTATTAGTGTTGTTATTGTTAAAAAAAGTGGACTGTTACCCATTCAATATTTTTGTATTTAATTTCTTTTACTTTTTACTTGTTTAAATACGTGAATACGTTTTGCAATTCTAAATCTAAATGAAAAGGTTGCAGGGAGTAAGACTGCTCTTATAATAAACCTAAGTACGTTTCCTGTAACTAACATTATCTTACCAAAAATGTTACTTTATTCTTCTATAATGTTTATTTAGGGTCAGCATTGACCAGTGTGGATTCAACAACAAGCGTCTGTTAGATGTCAGTAAAAAGGAGCATTGACACATCTGTCTTTTTGTGTGTTATAGAAGGTGATTAAATGAAAAGTCCATCGATTGAAAATGAAAACATTCTTTAATCTCACCCTCTTCTACGACTGCTAAAACTAGCTAAATGAGCACCAACAATTAATACAACCAATTCATGGTTCAAGTCATTCATGCAAAACATTTATTGAATCCAGCTAATGAAAAGTGAGAATTTGTTGCCTTTCAAATGTTTGAAAAATGTCAAATTGACTCTTTTTAAGTTCCTAGAATAAAAAATAAATTAGAAAGAGAGGTGCCTAATTTAGCAGTGTGGAAACTAAGGTTAGCACTTTTTAGTACTTGTTTTAAATCAACCAAATAATCAACAGATTAATCTAAACCCGGAAGCAGCTATCGATAAGGAACGTCCTCCTTCACCGGAAGCAAAGGGGTTCATGGGTAATGAAGTCTTAACACCGACACTAACAATAACACACAAACACTGGTTGCTAACACCAGTTAGCCTATAAACAGGAAGTACATTTAGATTATAAATTAACAGTTTGATGAATTAATGTTCCAGATAGGTTACTGTTTAAAATTCACTATTCAAAAGAGTTCTCTGTTTTTATACATTTCATCATAAATAATTAGGATGAATTCACCTTTTGGCTGTTTTGAGGAGTCACTTTGGCCTCTGACTGTATATGTATTTGTCATTTCAGTTTGAACAATAAGTCGAATTATGTACAAAAAACACAAAATCCAGCCACAATATGAATATTAAAAAAGATAACCAGCATGCAGGCCTACATGTTATGCTAAAACAACTTTTATTGGTCCTCGTGACGCCTGTCAGGCCTCCAGTTAACGGCAGGTAGGAGAATGAGAAATATAATGTTTAGCTCCATAAACAGACAGATTACAGCTTTATTATCCAGCTGCTGAGCGTAAATCAATGCAGGATGGAGGCTTAGCAGCTTAATGTGTCAATATCCTGCATCAGCCTCAAACCAGGTCGTCGTCTGAACAAAGACACGATAATCTGTATATCTACACCGACCCAGCACATCGTCTTTAACGTGGTGACCAGCTAACTGACACTTAATAAGCGGGCTAACATTTACAGTATTTACAGCTTTATTTAAAGTGTGTGTCGAAGTAGCTAAAAGCTAAAGCTCCCCTCTCAACAAAAGCCTGACGGACAGGCCAGCCTGTGTGCCGGACGGATATCTAAGTTATATTTTCTAAACACAAGACTCAAATATATTCTCCTCTGATGTAAAATAAACGCTTTGGCTTCAGAAATGTATCTGCGTAGACATTTTTATCACCCAGCCATCAGAATAACACCTCCCTCCTCCCTTACCCAACGAGTGATCCTCTTTGAACATCCATTTCATGTTTGCCGTTTCCGGGCTCTTTCCGCTCGATGCAGCAGGTTATAAACACGACTTAAGGTTAATTAAAGATGTAAATGTCTTCCTGTTTTGTATACTTTTTAATGTAACTCTTGAATCAAAGTACAATCGGCACAGCAGCTCCCAACACTCGATCAAAACAACCAACACAACAATCTCCTCTTCACTATCAGCCTGCTGGCACCGCCCCGATGATGACGTCAATCGGACTGTTCCACTGCGCCGCAGAGAGGAGGGGTGAGAGACAGAAAGAAATGTGACGCTTTTACTTTTCACACATTAATAAATGATATTAAATACATCAAATGACTCCACTATATTTTAATTTGATGTTTATTCTTTATTTTTTGGCTGTAATTGTAAACCCGCGCATTTTACATTGCAACCTTTTTACATGGCTCCCTTTAGGTCATATCTCGTCCTGCCTTCTGCTCCGCTCTCTATGAGTAACATAAACATGACCATAACGCGTCCTGTAGCACCACACAGTTAACGGCTTCCTCTAACGATTATTTCCATGAATTTTCATCTCAAGTTCATTTTTTGATCATGCGATTTAAAAATTAGAGCATAAAATATCAGGGGAAAAATGTAATTACAATTATTTATACAATACATACAATCACACATTTCTGCATGATGTTTTTCAGCCTGATTTGAAGACAGACTATAACAGATCCCTGCCAGCAGGTGGCAGTGTAGGTATTGTATTGATCCACAGTATGGACCCATTTTGTTACTGGGCCTTTGTGAGGCTGGTACAGATCTGTTTGCCTTCTGAGGGCATGATATTTTGCCATCTGAGTTAACACACAGAGACCTTACCCCTGCATGAGACTACTCGTTTTTTTCTGGGTGTTGTTGTGTTGTGAACCTTGAGATGTCAGGGGAATTAATCAAATCTCAAAAGACGTTAGGTGTTCAGCAGGAGCCCAACTATCAGCAACCGTTTGCCCAGGAGCCCCTGAACAGGTTAATCTCTCCATCCACATTCACTTTATGTCAGGAGGTATAATACAACCCAAAACAACAAGAACTCGATTTGCCTCAAAGGATTTTAAACCTGAACAGTAAACACCTTCTGTCCTCCCATCGGTAACAAGACAGCCTCCTCAAAAACACTTCGATGGAGACACAATGAAAAGACAGAGAACAGTCGAAGCCTTGTTTACAGAATGAAAGAAAGGCGTGCATTAAAGTAGTATCAGCTTTACTATGAACGTAGAGACAAATGGTTCCTTCCACATCTAGTTCTAAAGTAGTTTAGCCTTCACTTTAATAATGTGTCTATATGAAGAATTTCAGTCCTTTTTATTCAAACTTTTATTTCAGATTCAGCGAACATAAACATGTGTGAAACCTCACATTTCAGTGTTAATGTTAAATGTGTTTATGGACATATAAGTGAAGGGACGGTCCTACTTCCTGCCGTCTGCTTTGGCACTACTTTCTGCAGCGGACTGAGCTGTGATCTGGTTGTCGGGCGGCAGTGGTTTGCCCAGGTGGTGTCCTGTGGTTAGGCCGTACGGGTGCGACTCTCTCTCCTCCTTCACCTCCGGCCTCAGCAGGAACCCCCCTTGAAAGCTGAGGTCAAAGAGTTCACAGGGGGCAAAGGTCAAAGGCGTCTCTGCCAGCAGTCCTTTCAGTCGGGCTCGCCACCCATCCAACATGGCGGCTCGCACAGCGGGAGGGCAGTGAGCCGGACACCAGAAGATCTGAGGAGCCAGAACCTGAAAGCCACAGAAGTGCAGCGTCCCGTTCTGACAGAGACGAACATCAGGAGGATCAATGCAACAGAAGATGTTTCACTTTAAAGTTTCGATGTCAAAATCATTGATTATTGATTGGACTCCATTTCAGATCAAAAACATTCAAACAAAAGAAGTCTTATAATCACAGGGATGCACTGAAAGTGTCAAAGGTTAACTGGTAGTTTTGAAATATTTTCCTTTAAAGTTTTTATATTTTACTTTATTGATCGTTGCTTTGTTTTACAGTGAAGTTTGAAATGGTTTCCAAGGGTTAGGGTCAGGGTTAGGGTTAGCTAACCCTAACCCTGACCCTGACCCTGAGGGGCCATGAGGTGATAAATGAGCGAGACAAGAAAATGACAAAAACTAAAGTTGAATAAACTAATCGGTTCATATTTTATTTTCTCTCATCTTCACTGTTAGTGGAAGTTTTGATCTTTTTTTGATCTACTTTTTCATGTCAAATATGAATTAAACACATGAAGTGGAGTTAAATATAAATTCTCCAGTGAAGTAACCTCAGACCCTAAACAAGAATGAATGTACTGATCGAGTTCTGATGGTGTTTTGTCTGTATGAGTTACCATGGAGACAGGACGCATGAGGACAGAGACACGACAAAGAGCTGCTGCAATCGAACCAATGAATCCTGTGCGCTCTACACTGCGACACCAGGTCACTGGGATGTCCCTATAATTCATTTTAAAGCAATATTTGAAGGATCAATAAATGCTTTTGGCAAAATGTCAAACTTTTGCTGCTTCCTGTCGTGTGAATGAAGAATGGTTTTAACTGTGCAGACGTCACTTTGGGATGTGGGAAACTGTGATGAGAATTTTCACAACTTTAAGAAAAACAGAATGTAAGAAAATTCGTTGTGGTTATTTATTTATTTATTGTGAAACAGCTTTTTGCATTTGTTTGTTTTATTGTCTGATTCTCCATCACCCCGAACAACACGTCTGTAGTCTTTGTCATCATCAAAGGAATCATTCAAGATTGTTTGCTGGTCTTTAAAGTACCACTGAATGTGTGTGTGTGTGTGTACGTACGTGTGTGTGTGTGTGTGTGTGTGTGTGTCTGTGTGTGTACGTACGTGTGTGTGTGTGTGTGTGTGTGTCTGTGTGTGTGCGTACGTGTGTGTGTGTGTGTGTCTGTGTGTGTACGTACGTGTGTGTGTGTGTGTGTGTGTGTGTGTGTGTGTGTGTACGTACGTGTGTGTGTGTGTGTGTGTGTGTGTGTGTGTGTGTGTGTGTGTGTGTGTACGTACGTGTGTGTGTGTGTGTGTGTGTGTGTGTCTGTGTGTGTACGTACGTGTGTGTGTGTACGTGTGTGTGTGTGTGTGTGTGTGTGTGTGTGTGTGTGTGTTGCTCACCTGTAGAGGCCACAGTGTGATGTTCATGTCCCCGTTGATGCCGTCGGGTCTGAACATCGTCTGTGTGGCTCCGGTAGTGAAGGACAACATCGCTTTCTTGTCCTTCAATAAAAAACAAAGAGAGAGAGAGAGAGAGAGAGAGAGAGAGAGAGAGAGGGAGAGAGAGAGAGAGAATGAACACGAGGCCGGCGTAGAGTTCATGTCACTGTTTGACTTGTTGGTGAGTTACCTGCAGTCCAACACTACAGAAGCTGAGAGGCTCTCTCATCATGTTTAATGTTGTAATCAGTGACGGCTCATAAACACGTCATGTGGAGCCGTAAGAAGCCATGCTGTGTTAATGATGCCTTTGTCATACAAGCTGCTTTCTGAGAGAGATAATGCTCGTGTCCATTCTCAGGAAGGACGCCTCGTTGGGCATTATCCAGCTTACATCCTGGTCACATAAACAAAGGTCAAGATGAGGTGATGGGGGTGGCGGTGCCCCACATACAGTGGCTGCAGTCTGCACTGATCGCAGGTTCAACCCCCGGTCTGCTGATCCCTTTGGTGCACGTCACCCCCCACTCTCTACTCCTACACTTCCTGTCTCTCTCCGTCTGTCCTAATAAAGCCAAAACACATCTTTAAATAAATAAGACTTTTAGATTGTTGCTGTTCTGATGCATCTTTCAGTTAAAATCTGTTTTGAAACATGCTGTGACTCCATTTCCCCGACTGATACCTGAAACAATCATTCCCATCCCTTACTTAGTTCACTACTGCAGGTTACAGACTTTAACTCGCCCGCTAAGCTCATTGAAGGCTTCAGCTCAGCTATTAGCCAGGAAGCTAATGCTATGCTAGCACGATTCTAAGCCAATAACACTGTGTACAGTTAGAGTACATAAAATGTGTTTAACAAGACTGACAGCCATGCCTTTGTCCTCAAATCAACAGACAGTTTCACTCGTCAGAAGGTGTTCACTGTCGGGAATTAATTAACACTCTGCAGCCAATCAGAATCGTCCATTTTCCTATGATATATTCCACATCACCTCCTTGAAAATATCTCTCCCTGAAGCATGTCTCTGATTTCTCATAAGTTAAAATGAGTCTTAATTTGCTCTTTTGTCTTTTGTCGTCCCTCTGTGCCGTTTACAGATTTGTGTGCTTGCAGAGACGTACCTTAAATATCCCGTTATTGTACATCTTCTCCAGGGAGAAAGCGAAGCCTTGAGTGAGGACTCGGTCCATCCAGCCCTTCATGACGGCAGGAACGCTGAACCAGTACAGAGGGAACTGAAGACACACAACACGACTCAATCATTCATTTAGTCTCATTCTCTTCTTCTGTCGAGGGTCAAAAGCTATTAAACTGATTAAGACCTTTATTGATCCTGAATCTGCTGTCAGACTGCTCCAGAGACATGCCTAACAGAATAACAATGGTACAGTTTCATGTAGCAGACGATCAATTGATGTGCTGCGGCCATGACATCGTCTCAGAGACGCAGAGCTTCATATTCAACTCTGCAGTGAACTGTGACGGTCAGCAGCTACATAGTGTTCTGTGTTGGTAGTATGTGGTTGCTATATAGTTATGAGATGTGATGGTAAATTAGAAGTGAAAACAAATCACATTTATATTTATCTTCTTTTAATGTGATTCTGTTGACATCGTCCCAGTTTGCCGTTAGCTCGAGTACACCAACGTGGAGCAAAGCAAGTCCCAGAGAAGGAAGGAAGCTGCTGGTGGAGCAGGTACGCCAACAAGAGGAAGGTGGAAGGTGTACTAAGGCTGTGGCTCAGGCTAAGCAGGGACAGTGGATGAACTGAGAGAGCGTAGAGAAGAGGAAGCTTGAGGGGGGGCGGAGTCAGTGAGAGCCAACACACAGCTTCAGGTGTGATCGGACACTGGTGCTGACAGGAAGTGCACAGAGTGTGAAGAAGCATCATCATCAACAACAAGGTCAGTATAGTCATCATCATCAATAGCATCAGTATCATTGAGGTCAGAGGTCATAAAGAGCTGGGTCTGTAGCTTCTTCTTAAAGGTGAAAGGGACTCTGCGGACCGAGTGGAGTTTGGTAGCTCGTTCCACCACCGGGGGGCGACAGAGGACAAGAGTCTAGTTAGAGACTTAGGGCCCTGTTGTGATGGGAGCACCAGGCACCTTTCATTGGCAGAGCGAAGTGGGCGGGACGGAGTGTATACCTGGATGAGGGCGTTCAGGTAGGCAGGAGAAGTTTCTGTTGCTGTTTGTAAGCGAGCGACAGGGTTTGAATTTGATGAGAGCGACGACTGGGAGCCAGTGGAGGGATATGAACAGTGGAGGGATACGAACAGTGGAGGGATACGAACAGTGGAGGTATACGAGCAGTGGAGGGATACGAACAGTGGTGGGATCTGAGCAGTGGAGGGATACGAGCAGTGGAGGGATACGAGCAGTGGAGGGATACAAACAGTGGAGGGATCTGAGCAGTGGAGGGATACGAGCAGTGGAGGGATACGAGCAGTGGAGGGATACGAACAGTGGTGGGATCTGAGCAGTGGAGGGATACGAGCAGTGGAGGGATACGAACAGTGGAGGGATCTGAGCAGTGGAGGGATACGAGCAGTGGAGGGATACGAACAGTGGAGGGATACGAACAGTGGAGGGATACGAACAGTGGAGGGATCTGAGCAGTGGAGGGATACGAACAGTGGAGGGATACGAGCAGTGGAGGGATACGAGCAGTGGAGGGATACGAACAGTGGAGGGATCTGAGCAGTGGAGGGATACGAGCAGTGGAGGGATACGAGCAGTGGAGGGATACGAACAGTGGAGGGATCTGAGCAGTGGAGGGATACGAACAGTGGAGGGATACGAGCAGTGGAGGGATACGAGCAGTGGAGGGATACGAACAGTGGAGGGATCTGAGCAGTGGAGGGATACGAGCAGTGGAGGGATACGAACAGTGGAGGGATCTGAGCAGTGGAGGGATACGAGCAGTGGAGGGATACGAGCAGTGGAGGGATACGAGCAGTGGAGGGATACGAACAGTGGAGGGATACGAACAGTGAAGGGATCTGAGCAGTGGAGGGATACGAGCAGTGGAGGGATACGAACAGTGGAGGGATCTGAGCAGTGGAGGGATACGAGCAGTGGAGGGATACGAACAGTGGAGGGATCTGAGCAGTGGAGGGATACGAACAGTGGAGGGATACGAACAGTGGAGGGATCTGAGCAGTGGAGGGATACGAGCAGTGGAGGGTCGCGCTGCTGCGTTCTGGATCATCTGCAGAGGTTTGAATGTGCATGCAGGAAGGTCTGCCAGGAGGGAGCTGCAGTAATCAATGCGTGATATCACGAGAGCCTGTACCAGCAGGTGTGTTTTTTTAAATGATTTTTAACCTTTATTCTACCAGGAAATAATCCCATTGAGATACAAGATCTCTTTTACAAGGCGCTCCGGGCCAAGACAGCAGCATAGAAAGTTTCACAAGGACGAACAACAGACTAAAAACCGCAACATTAAAGTTCAAGTACAGAGACAGCAGAGACAGCAGACAGGCAAAAACTCATCTACCAACAGCTTAAAGGGATAGTTGGGTTTGTTTGAAGTGGGGTTGTATGAGATCCTTATCAATAGGAAGTGTTCTACATACAGTGGATGCCGGTCAGCACGGTGTTGGTGTTTAGAAACCGCCCGGAGTGCCGACATGGATGCTAGGCTACATGCTGCTGCAGATAGGGTCAGTCTCACACGTAGTTTATCCACTTAAGGACGTCTCACCTAAAGATCAATAGTGGTAAGAACGCCTCTTTATTTGGCACTACTTTGTGTGGACCGCAACACATACGTGTTACTACGCCTGCAGCATGCGGTGTCGGATCAGCTGTTTGTGTCAGCGGTTTGTAGCAGAGACAACAAACTAAAGAAAACACGATATTATGAGCGCCGCTCACCAGACGGTCCATGGGCCAAGACCCAAAATGTAACATATCGGTACCATCTGGGTGTTTCAATAAGCAATAAAAATTGTCAAACAAATGCGCTTTTTTTCACTTTAAAGCAAAACATTTTGGCTCTGCACAAATTAAGGTATGAAAAAATTTCTTCAGAATTACTTTAATTGATAACTTGTATTGTTTGTTGCAGGCCATCGAATATACTGCCCCTCAGCTGCCCTGTTCACAGCAGTCACTAGGCTAGCTCTGAACTTGAATCAGACACAACATACCTGTGCCCTAATGATAAGGTTAAGTGCTCAGTGAAGAAACCCCTCCCCTTGTGCCCTCATCCCAATACTTATACTTAACCTACCACATGACCCTTAGTCGTCACCGCAACCCAAACAGCACTGCCAACTTCGACAGACCCAGGCTCCGTCATACGAGCTCCAGGTATCGACAACACTGATACTACAACGTTTTAAACACAGAAAGATAAATCGAGAGAGAAGGACAGAGAGAAGAGTTTGTAGAGAGCAGTGTGCTGGAAAGAAGACGGGGAAGGCAGAGCCAGGGTGAGGCGGCCTGTCCGGGGCTAGCACTCACCCCCGCCGGATCGGGCTGTACGCTCTGCCTCCCCCAAAGAGAGGAGAGAAGAGAGCGAGGAAGATGAGGTATTAAGGCTAAGGTAGGTAAGGGTAACTCTAACCCCAAGCCGACACTACCTACCCTACCACAGGGCTTTGAACGGTCCCACAACTCAAACTCTTAGTTAGAAGGGCAGCGAGAGGCAGCACATCAGGGTTATCAAGTGAGCACCTCCCTTCACCAGTGTTTCATTAAGTTAGGCCCACGACACCTCGGGGAGGCTCAGCAGTTAGCTCTGGTGTCCCAGAGCCTCCATGCTAGCTCTCACCGCCCATCACAACCTTGTGCTATCAAATCCTGATGAACATCCTAACACTGCAACTGTTCCTGGTGCCAACGCGACGTACGGAGAAGGAACAGCGTAAAGAAGGATTACTGTTACATTTGTTTGGCATTATTTCTCCTCATCCAAATCCACTGACTTGTTCTCACGGCTTCCTCTGACATCTCCTTTACTGCCTTTCACAGACTCTGTCCACGCACTCCCAGTTCTCCCAGTTCTCCCAGTAATGAGATGGTTGATGGTGCTATGAACCCTCTGCATCCCACTTCTACAGGACTAACCCTAACCTTTGATCCTCGCTGTTCAGCTTCTGCTGTCAAACCTGCGTCCAAGCTTTTTCCTTTCCGACGCCTCCTCCACTGTCGCCTTCTACCTTCAGTTCCTGCCGCTGAACATTTTAAAACCTGGTTATGACTCCATGTGTACCGACCCTGTGAAAAGACTGATCTTACAACCTGACAGAATATGCCTCAAGCTGTCTGTCTCCGAACACGATGGGCACGACGGGTCCCCCTCTACCCAACATGGTAGGTTCTGGGGTGATGGCAGCACGTCGTAAGCAGCCCCTATCAGGAACTTGGTCTGACTATCCTCCACACTCCACAGGTCCCTCCAGCTGAGCTTCCTCTTCTCTACGCTCTCTCAGTTCATCCACTGTCCCTGCTTAGCCTGAGCCACAGCCTTAGTACACCTTCCACCTTCCTCTTGTTGGCGTACCTGCTCCACCAGCAGCTTCCTTCCTTCTCTGGGACTTGCTTTGCTCCACGTTGGTGTACTCGAGCTAACGGCAAACTGGGACGATGTCAACAGAATCACATTAAAAGAAGATAAATATAAATGTGATTTGTTTTCACTTCTAATTTACCATCACATCTCATAACTATATAGCAACCACATACTACCAACACAGAACACTATGTAGCTGCTGACCGTCACAGTTCACTGCAGAGTTGAATATGAAGCTCTGCGTCTCTGAGACGATGTCATGGCCGCAGCACATCAATCTTTCATCACATGTTTGCTTATGATGAGCTCAGTGTTGATCTTTAGTCTGTAGGATGTTATATTATTATGCCCCACTTTATTCACCCTGTATGGACTTATTGAACAGCATGTGCACAGTCAAACACTTTGCTTAAATTACTGTGAACAACCTTTATTAATGTAGTAGCTGCCTCAGGCTCAAGATGACATCACTGTTTATGATAGCGGCTGTTTCTGTGCTCAGATCATTCAAAAGCATAAATTGGGGAAAATAAGAAAATGCTCACAAAGTATGAAAAGCTGCTCCTGTCATATTTTAATGTACTTATATTGACCCTATAGACAACCTAGGACAGGTAAGGTTTTGCCCACTCAGATGGTGCTGATATCTGGTCTGGCCCATGGACTTAGAGGACAGTCCTTCATTACTATTGATCAGTATCTCATACAACCCCACTTCAAACAAACCCACCTTTAATAGCATTCAGCACTAGGACAGGTGCATTCACTGGTCAATGCTCCTGAGTCTGGCTTGTAGTCTTCCTCACTAATTACTTTCTCTGGTTTGAGGTGACCCTGTCGCTCAGACCAAGATGAGGGTGCAAAGACATTAAAAGCACTTTTACCGAAGACAGATGGAGTTGGAGGAACATGATACGTCCGTGTGACCGCAGGCTGCGGCCACTGGAAGCTTTAGGAGACAGCGGAGAACATAAGAAGGCAGGTCATGTAGTATCGCCTTATAAAGTGATGCATGCTCTGACAGGTAGGGTCTGATCTTCCTGATGTCGTACAGGGTAAACCTTAGAGGTCAGCTGGTTGTCATGACGCCAGGTTCCGGGCAGACTTAGTGCAATAAGTTATGAACTAAAGTAGAGCAGAAAGGAGTGGCAGGAACATCGACCGTCATATCTGCAGTGATAATAAGTAGTAAAACTTCTATTGCAGCAGATGATGACTGTAAAGATAGTGCCTGATATAAAACATAATTGTACATGATAATTATGAAAGTAATAATGAACAACATAGTAAAAACTGAAATCCTTAAAGTGACAATCTCAAAGATTTGTGTTTGCTTCATCTGAGCGTCGAGTTTGTTTCTTCTTCTTTGGATTTTCACTTCTTGTTGAAGTTGTATCTGTAGTCATCCATCTTTTCTTTGTTTGTTCAGCCATAGTAGATTACTGTTTACTCGCAACACTTGCAGAGAGCGGAGAAGCAGCCGCTTAGCTCCGCCTACCCTCTCTGGCAGACCAACCACTACAATACTATATACTGCAGATGTAAAGGCGTTCATCAGTGGGCCATAGGCTCAGTCAGCATGTGTGATCTCATTCAGAGAGAGAGAGAGACTTACAGACATTTTTGAGATTATATCTTTAAGCTGTGGAAAATTAGATTGGATGTAAAAACACTCATTTTTATCTATTTCTGTTGAGCAGCTGGAAGAGCCAAAATGTATCATAAGACAATCATTTGAAGAAGTTGTGTATATTTGGACGGCTGTGGGAGTTTTTGTTGCTTGTTGTTTGGGTTGCTTACTGCGCATGTGTGAAGTGTAGGCCCGATGGAGCTAGAGTTTTAGAACGACAATGTGAGCGAGTAGTTTGGAAGCCTGCAACTTTTTCATCTGTAGAAATGTTTACATGTCCATATAAGAGATAATGTGACTCATGTCGACTGGTATGAGTTACAAATTGATTCCGCTGGATGAGCGATGAAAAGACATCGCAAGCTAATCCCGGACTTCAGAGAGTGGACACGCGTCAGAGACCCTGCTGCTGCTCACATTAAAAACAAGGGGCTAAACAAATGAACTGAAAGTTTTGCCACTACAGCAACCATCATGATATTCACAGGCTGTGATGTGATGTGCGTGACCTCTGACCTGGAAGATGATAAGCTCCGCCTCCTCCACTTTTCTCTGCTCGGCTACGATGTCATCACTGAGGCGGCCCTCCATCCAGGCGTGGAGCGTCTCCTCTCCGTACTGGCAGAGCTCCGGATTCTTCAGCTCACCTGAACACAACACGCCACGTCAGAACTAAAAGAAATGTATAGTTTCCTAAACCTCAAAAAACAGACAATAGTTGGAAAACCCAAACTATGTAAATGATTAAAGATAATAAAGGAGGGATTTTTACATTTTTATTCTACCATCGCTTCTTTCATCCCGCCCCGTGAAGCCCAGACAGTGCTTGAATCAGGAGGCTGTGTTCAGAGGAGTTGTTGCATGCTAATTTAGAAGCTACCTGGCTAACATGGACTCTCGTATGTGAAGGCAGCTGTCTGACTTTGTTGTGGGTTTATGCGAGCACACTGTTTGCAATCTTCTCATTTGAGTTCCATTTTATGCTGGCTTTTACTTTGAAATAATCTAGTATCACTGGACATGACTTCACATTGTTCAGCATGAACACACATTCAGTTACAGCGACAAAGCAATGTGAAATATAAACCCTTCTTTTTATGGCCCATATTGTTTGTAGTCTTAATTTTGTTTGGAGCATTCAGGATCAATGTTATCTGTTCACACTGATGGATCTGGGAGCTGAGAGCCACTGACAGGAAGTCAGACAGCACTGAGTGACAGGCAGAGACGTGGTTGGTTTTGGTCTTTTGGGATCACATTAAGCAAACAGAATAATTCCAGCTTTAATGATGTAACAGTTTAACAGGATGACTCTAAAATCCAGATCGGATTATTGAGAATTGACATTAGCCTAAAGTAGCCTCACACAACAAGAGCTAACAATTAACTCTGTCTGATTATTAGTTTGTTGAATTATTAAGGGAGACAGTGATGTCACCGATGATGTCATCCCGCGTGGCGTTGGCTCTGAAGTTCATGGCGTACAGGTCGGACACGAGGACCCTGTAGCCATTCTCCGTCAGCGCCTCCACCGCCACGTCACGCACCGCCGCGTTGAACGAACCCGGACTCTGGTGGGCGTACACGATCAGGACTGTCTTCTGAGCTGCCACACACACACACACACACACACACACACCATATACATTATTAATAGTACATGTTTTAATAACTAGCAGCTTTATTAATAGATTAATATGAGTCTACAGCCACGCTAACAGTTCTCTGAGGCAGCTCTAAATCACAGTGGTGCTTTGAGCTAAATGCTAATGTCAGAATGTTAATGTAGAGAAGTTAATGATTCTACCTGCCACAATCTGACTTTATTTACTAGTTTCATTTGTCAGTATTGTTTATAAAGTATTACGTGTGGGTTTCCTACTGAGCTGGTATGTTGTGTGTAACATGAGCGCCCTCTGCTGGGCCCCTGTAGGCTTGTAGAGGAGACCCCGTACACTGTTAGCCATGTGCTGTTTCTGGTTTAAGCTTAATAAGCTCAGTTAAACACTTTAATATGTTCGTTTTATTTCTGTATGTGATATGTCTGGTTTTTTAGAATGAAGGACACGTTGGAGCCAATGACTGTATGTATAGATGGACAACGCGTCTCCATCTGCTCCCATTGTACGTAATTGATGCCAAAATAGCCCCTGTGATAGGCGCTGCCATCTTGCGATGGTGACGTCATACGGAGCCAGAGTCTGTGCAGTAGAGATCGGCGAGTGAAGCGGCCATAGCCACTTCCGCTAACCCAAACACACACTTAACTTACCGATAAAACAGCAAGGATCCCGCACGCCGGCGTGTTTAACAGCAGAACAGCTTCTTGTGTTGGTCTGAGGTTAAAGTTCACAGGTATGGAAACTTCAATGACTGTAGCGATTGTTTTAGTTACGTTTCCTCTCGCAGATCGTCCTCCGCTCTGCTCACCCGGAACTGATCGGCTGCAGGAGCCGTATTTGTCAACAGAGCTGTCAATCATCATTTTGACAGCATCAAATAACTAATTAAAAATAAACTTGTCAGAAAAATGAACACTGTGACATAAATCAGCATGATAAGAACTAACTATAATGACAGAAACCATGTTTCAGAAAAATGTTTTTGACGTGTATTTTGATTTTATAGTTTGACTCATGTCCCATCTGTTAACATGGAGGAGGCGGGCTTTATGAGCTATACTGCAGCCAGTCAGCAGAGGGCGACAGAGAGGGTTTGGCTTCACTTTTAGGGAGCTGTCATGTCGGCCATCTTTTTATACAGTCTGTGGTTGGAGTCAAGAAGTTTGTCTGGTCCATCACACAACACAAGAGAGAGAACACTTTTTATAGACAACTCTTTCTCTTCTTTTGACCAGCTTGTTTACCGAAGTCACACTTCTTTAGGTTTGTCCAGGTCAGGCAGTATGTGCAGGGTCAGCTCACTTCCCAGTAGGGCCACCCTCAAACCCCTTAGATTCCTTTCTCAAACAGAAGCCGTCAGCTAAAGGGGTCGTTTCCAATGTTGGGACAATCCCCCCCGACTGCCATTAAAACAACATACCTGAGGATGTCTGGGATTTGGTCCTTGGACAAGTGCACTCCTCCTATCTGTGTGCACGTCAGTCTTGAATTCAGTTTAAAGTTGTCCATTGAATGCATCGGTCTAAGGCAAAACTATTGCCCCTGACGTTAGCCCCACTTGTGATAAATGTAAGAGTGCAGATAGTTCATTAATTCATATGTAGTGGCTGTGTCCGTAGAACAATTTTGGAAACTGGTATTTACAACTCGTTATTGAACCTGATCGTCTGTTTGGTGTTTCACCTGAGGAGTTAAATTTACCTGTTGCCAAACGTGATGCCCTTGCCTTCGCTGCTCTCCTAGCCCGCTGTGCTATATAAGTCAGAAGGAGGGAACCTGTCCCACCCGCACACTCCAGATGATTAGTGATTGATGTTGTGCCTAAATCTCAAAAAGATAAGGTACTCCATAGGCGGGTCGGGTCGGAGCTTCTTTAAGGTCCGGGTGCCTTTGTCACATATTTTCAGTTGGTGAGTAGAGGACCTGTGACGGCCTTCTCTTGCTCCTTTCTCTCACATTTACTGCGTCAACGTTTTATTATCCTACATGAATATACTTATACATACATGTACGTAGCTTTTCTTGTGACAGTGCGTTATTATTATTACCGCTTTTATTTGTATTCATATTTATTTTCACTATGTTCATTTCTATTCAGCGTGTGTATTTGTATATTTATGTGTGTGTTTATGGGCAAGTATATGTAAAAGCAATATATACACATACACAATCGTATAACTTTGTAAATCGATATATATATATTTTTATTAACTTGACTTTATTTAATTGTTTATTTATTTTCTTGGGGGTGATTTAAAGTCTTAACTGTACTACATAAATATATATTACCTGTACTACATAAATATATCTACATAAATATATCATATCTGATAAACAGTCTACAGTCGCAGTGTTTTTACAGTCCACAAAGTGTGTGCTTTAAATATTGATGAAATAAAAAGTACAATAAATCCTGAGCAGAACTTTGAACCGTAAATTGTTAACGAATAACTTCGCACACAGATGTATCTTAAAGTGACCCCAAACAGACGTATGATTGATCTTAAAGCACGATTCATTTAGCGCTGACAAACAGCAGGTATGTGAAGAGAACAACATGACAAACGTTCAAATGACACGAGGACTACTATGAGTGATTGCTCTGCTGCCGAGTGGACGTTAGGACATCTTAGACAACAGATTACAATTTTATTTATCATTACAGTTCATATTTTATTTATTCCTTATCAGTCTATGTTATTGTATTCTATTTTGGTTTGTCCAGAGAGAAATGAGTGACAGACGCACCGCAGAGAAACAGGTTTACATTTCATCACAGGAATTAAGAGAATTACAAGAATTAAAGTCTGTCAAATTCATGTCTTTAAAAGTTTTAGTGATGCATTTTAACATATTGATTACCCTTAATTACAGTACGAATCACACAGGTGATCGAAGTAGTTTAAACTCTTCTTAACATCACACTTAACAGAATCTCTGCTGTTTGTTTAGCGTCTCTGTGATTCTATCGGCAGAATCTGAGCAGACTTTGGTTTGTGTGTCAGAGCCGGAGCGGCAGCAGAGAAACAGGTGAGCAGGAAGTGAAAACAGTGAATGAGTCTTACCCATGCTGTGCTGTCTGCTGGATCCGTCTGCAGCGTTAGCCGGTCCCTGGTGGCTCTTATAGACCCTGCGGCTCTGTGTGCGTGACAAACATGCTCAGATAGGATATCAGATGAAGCAAAATGAGTCTCAGAGTCACAACTGCAGGACGGAGAAAAAAACACTGCTGCTGTCACTCTGTAGGACCGGTTTGGTTCACTGTTTTCAACGGGGAGGAGTGTGTGCGTGTGTGTGTGTGTGTGTGTGTGTGTGTGTGTGTGTGTGTGTGTTCACTGGTGCAGGTGAATGAGATTGGTTTCATTTGGTCTGGAAAAGAATGTTTAGGTCACTATTAAGGGATTATCCTGCAGGGTCATGTGGCTTAATAAACTCTTTAATCCGACTTAATTTCACCTCGTTAGCAGAGACGTGAAGGAAGGTGTCAGATCAGAAGAGCCTGAGCTGTTCAGTCACGTCCCCGTGTTTAACGTCACCTGTCGCCAGTTTCTGTCCAGACAGCCTTTCATCGCCAACCGGGTGACTGTTCACACACGTATACCAGTTCTAATAGGATGCCATGAGAGTCTAACTTCTCAGTTAGACTTCACCCTCAGATGATCAAACACCGGAAAGACAATAAAAACAACAACAGGGCCGTATTTTAAACTCATTAGCTACTTTCAGACAACAGTGTTAGCATTTAGCCACTTCAAGCTAACACTTGTAGGCTACCGTTATTAAACAGGATTGTTAGCATTCAGACACTCCTGTTAGATAGGAGTTTTCACCTTTCCTAATGTATTCTGTACCATTATAAAAAGTAGCTAATGTTGGCATTTAGCCACTTCAAGCTAGATCAATAGATTGAAACTTAGACATTTCACATCGTATATTGTACCATGATCAAGAAGTATGTTAGCGTTTAGCCACTGCAAGCTAACATTACCACAAGCTAGAAATGTACCCATCTTACTTGTAACATTAACTAACTGGATTATTAGCATTCGGTCTCTCCTGTTAGATAGGAATTTTGGAAATTTTGGAATTGTAGAAATATTGTGTTGTGATGTTTTATTATTATCTCCAACAGGAAATGGCTTTGCTGTATTTATAACAAAAGTTAGATTCAGATTAGTTCTTGATTTTTCTTGAAATGTTTTACCCTGCTGAATAACTGTGTTTCTTATTCGTGGGCAATTCTGGTGCAGACAGCCTGACACAGTGTTTAAGGTGAGACTACAGAGACTAGAAACATGATGGATATTAAAGCAATTAATCCAAGAAACAAATGAAGGAATGTGTCCAGACTGCAGCCGACGTCAGTTATCCTCTGGAGGATCCGACACGCCCTCGGCACAGTGATGCTCATCAGGCTGGAATGTGACAGGAATGTCACCTGGACACTTCTGTCACCTGGCCGAGCCTTGGCGGTGAGACCGGCTCAGATTACCTGCCTGAAGAGAAATGTCTCACTCACTCTGACATCATGTCAGTGTGTGCATGTCACAAGCCACTCACTAACCTTTAACACGGTTGTGTTATAAACTTCTCGATGTTTAAAGTGACTCGTCACTACAGCTGTCAGATTTAAAACTTCAGTGTGGCTCTAAAATGTCTCGTAAAGTACGTGTGAGAAGAAAGTCAATTACAAGTTCCTCAAATTTCAGCTGGAGTGAATTAATGAAGTTTAGTTACTGTATACTGTATAAATTCAGCTGTACATTACTGTGTGTAATCCATAGACTGTATAAAAAGATGGCCGACATGTCAGCTCAAACCCTCTCTGTCGCCCCCTGCTGACTGGCTGCAGTATAGCTCATAAAGCCCGCCTCCTCCATGTTAACAGATGGGACATGAGTCAAACTATAAAATCAAAATACACGTCAAATACATTTTTCTGAAACATGGTTTCTGTCATTATAGTTAGTTCTTATCATGCTGATTTATGACCAAGTGTTCATTTTGACAAGTTTACTTTTAATTAGTTATTTGATGCTATAAAAAGGGGGTGTGGCCTCATGATTGACAGCTCTGCTGACAAATGGGACTCCTGCAGCGTTCTGTTCCCGAGTAGCAGAGTAGAGGAGGAACGAGAGAGGAGACGTAACTAACACTACAAGGACACCTGACGGCTCCGACACGCCAAGGACACCTGACGGCTCCAACACACCAAGGACACAAGGTAAAGGTGTGTGTCGGGTAGAGGAAGGGGCGGGGCTTCAATACTGTGGCTCCACCAGCCGATCTCTCCTGCACACACTCTGGATACAGATGAGCACGATGGCAGCGCCCCCTCCGGGGGGTTTGGCTTCACTTTTGTACAACGAGAGGAGGTGGAGACGCGTCGGCCATCTTTATTGAGTCAAGGGCATAAAACTGTGTGGCTTTTTTTGTCTTCATAGCAGACAAACACGTAGTGGTTGACATTGTGACACGATAAGTGCATTCTACCAGCGGTGTTTCTTCTGTGCGTCATGGAGCCTGCTGTTCCTAAACTTGAATTCAACTTGAATCATGTCGGTTTGTACGCTGAGAGAAAGGTGCTCGTTCATCTCTCTCATCTCATCAGGGTTTATAAGATGTGAAAACATTTCCCTTGAAACGGTTGTTTACTTTATTAACTTTCTTTACAACATGAATGTTTTCATTTGACCTCTTGAGAAGGTGACTCTGATGAGGGGTTTTTAAGTGTCATCTCTCAAGTCCAGGTGAGGGCAGATTGATTCCACCTGAGTCAAGGTGACACTAATTGCAGAGCTCCTCCCTGATTGGCTGAAGACAGCGGGTAACAGGAGACAAAAGGGGTAGAAAACAGCAGACTGGTTGGTCTGTGTGTGTCCTTGTTTAAGAGGAGGCTGTGAGGAGAGACAGCATCATTAGATTTGTTTTAGTCTCCTCCTCCTCTCCTGAAGTATCCCCTCAGTAAACATGTCCCTAATGAGTTTATGGTCTCAGTCTCTAGTTTCAAGTCTCCTTCTACACGGCATGATGTTCATTTAGTCACTGATGCTCCCATTGAGAGTCACACAGACCACACTGTGAACACACCGGGGTAAACGGGAAACGACTTCCAGTCAAGGCTTCTTCTCCGCGTGCTGCATCGTTTACAGAACAAGAAACTCTTGTGATCGACTTTAATTAACGGCTCTTCAGTTTGCTGACAGAACAACATCATGATGCAGATTAGGAACAACATGAAGCTTTGTCAGGTCTGTCCTCAAGAGGAGAAGAACACTACTGTAACATGAGACGGAGGGCGGAGCCATCGTTTATGATGCATTCAGGGAAGTCAGGAAATCTGAATGCTGAACAGCTTTTGTGACACGGCGTCAGGGAATTCATCTCAAGTTCAATTTTAGATCTAGAACAGATTGTTAGCTGTTAGCGGTTAGCATGCAGATGTCTGTTTATAGAGATTAATAAGAAGCTGAATGTCAGATAGCTGCTGATGGAGTCAGGACGTCGTTACAGCATGCTTTTGCTCTCCTCACAGACTGTTTTTCCTGCATATGCTGCAGCCTGTTGACACGTGATTGGTCAATATTACTAAGGGCACATTCACACCTGAAGTCCGTTTGTTTGGTCCAATCAAAGACCAAATTGTTGCAAAGTTACATTTCGCTCTCCATTTTTCTCTGGCCAGGGGAGGGGACGTCACTGAGCTGCTGGACACACCCACGCCCCTCCACCCCGCCTCAGCCCCTTACCCACTTTGAGCATTTTTCAAAGTTGTGCAGTGGGCGGAGTTATGGCCAGACCTGTGGGTGCAGTTACACTTTAAGTCCGTTTACGTTCTCACCAGAGTCAAACCAGACCGTGGTTCGTTTGGAAATGGGCCGAGACCCATCTTTTCTAGCGGACCACGGCCCGGTTGTTTGGTCCACACCAGAGTTTGATTCCGGCGTTCACACTGACCTAAAAGAACCGCAGCGAGGGGACACATGCTCCAGGGTTCGGTTCAATCGGACAGAAATCAGAACACTTGACGTCCCGGAGGTCCACGTCCCTGCCTACAGATTCTACATTTCTATGTAGATTACAGAGATCATTAAGCAGGGGAGGGTTTAGGGCGGGGCTACCTGTGACTGACAAGTTAGCGTCATGGCGACCTGAACATGGTGACGGTCAAATGCTGAAACAGAAACATTGAACGTCACGGTGGCTGTCTGTGCTGTGAGCATGTTAGCATGCTGTGAGCGCCTCACAGAGCTTTCAGTCTTTTTAATTGTTGTCGGGCATTGACCTGATTGTCTCCTGGTGTGACCTGCACACAGTTACTCAGGTGTACTCTGGACTTCGTGCAGACAATCTGTTTTCCAGTGCAACCCTGCGTCTGAGCTGTGTGTGTGTCCTTCCTGCCTCTTTCCACTTCATGCTCCTCGGTTGTGACAGTTTTGTTTTTCAGTGTGCCCTGCAGGCCCAGCTGCTAATCCAGACGTGCATCGGCCTGAGAGACACGCCGGAGGGATTAACACAAATGAGAGTCTGATCCTGTCGTGTTACTGGATCTCATTATTTCCCTCCAACATCGTTAGCTTCTATTCAAAGAGAAAACTGTGCTGGCGTCTCAGCCAGTTTCTCAGTCTCACCTTTCGAGGGAAAAACTGCTGCCATGACCAGAAGTGTGGCTGCAGCATGAAAAGGAAATACAAAAACATTGAATGTGTCCTTAAGCTCCAGGTGGTCTGCTTCACCTCATGCAAAGAGTTTAAAATCAGAGACCCCAGATGTGATCAGGGGCCTCAGCTCAGACGCTTAATGTTTTATATAAATGCATGAATTAGAGTCATGGAAGGCCTTTCACTGGACATTTGATCTCTATTTCATTTAAGGACTGGCTGATGAACAAAAGACAGTATTCACACTTGGGAACATGTTTCAGTGTGGTTGGAGCCAGAGACAGGAGCTTCTGCTTCTTTGAGTTGAGACGATCTGAACAGATTTCTGTGTCAAAGAAAACTACGATGACTTTTGTTCCTCCGATTTAAAACGTCTAGTGCAGCTTCTCAGTCATTTTGGTTAGCATTAAACTGCCCTCACTGAGATAAAACCAAAACATGATCATGTATTTTAAAAGAGTCGGATAAAGATAAATAAATGAGTGTTAATATATAATAACTCACACTGGAGCAGACGACCTGAGATAAACACACCTGCAAGATAACGATAAGAAATGTCAATCAATTGGTTTATTGATTGATTTTAAGTCCATGTAATGCACATGAAGTGCCCAACTCTTCACAGGTTTACAAGAGCAAAGCTGCAGCGCTCGAACATTTCACAAAGACAGACGGCTGCACTGAAATGCTGCAAAGTCAAAGATGTCTTTGAGTTTGTGTCATTTCTCTCACACTCTTCGGACACACTTAATTTAAGATATATGAAAACACAGCACACTGTCATACATGCACACGAACATGCATACATGATGTGAATACAATAACCTCCGCCCTATCTCCAACTTACCTTTCATCTCAAAAATCCTTGAAAAAATACTCTCTTTTCAACTTCACGCCCATCTCACCCACAACAGCCTCTACGAGCCTTTTCAATCTGGTTTCCGTCCCCGTCACAGCACCGAAACCGCCCTCATCAAAATCACCAACGATCTCCTCACTGCAGCTGACACCGGTTCACTCTCCATCCTCATCCTCCTTGACCTGAGTGCGGCCTTCGACACTATCTCCCACCCCATCCTCCTCAGTAGACTCTCCTCCATTGGCATCACTCACACCCCCCTTCACCGGTTCCGCTCCTACCTCACAGGCCGCACCCAGTTCATTCAGCTCAAGTCCTTCACATCCGTCCCCTCCCCAGTCACTACAGGTGTGCCCCAGGGCTCTGTCCTGGGGCCCCTCCTCTTCATCACTTACCTCCTCCCCCTTGGCCATATCCTCCGCAAATTTAACATCCATTTCCACTGCTTCGCGGATGACACCCAGCTCTACCTCTCCTGCAAACCAAATTCCACACTCCCACCCCCCTCCCTCTCCTCCTGCCTTTCTGAAATAAAATCCTGGTTCACCTCAAACTTTCTAAAATTAAACAGCAATAAAACCGAAATCCTTCTCATCGGCACCAAATCCACCTTATCTAAAGTTGACAGTTTCTCACTCTCCATTGACGACACCCCTGTTTCCCCCTCCCCTCAGGTTAAGAGTCTGGGTGTCATCCTCGACAGTACTCTGTCTTTCCAATCACACATCAATAACGTCACCCGGTCCGCTTACTTCCACTTACGTAATATCAACCGTCTCCGCCCCTCCCTCACTCCCCACACCTCTGCTATTCTTGTCCACAGCCTCGTCACCTCCCGCCTTGACTACTGCAACTCCCTTCTCTTCGGCCTCCCCCAGAAAGCCCTCCATAAACTTCAGCTTGTCCAGAACTCTGCCGCCCGGATCATCACCAGAACACCTTCTTCCCACCACATCACCCCCATCCTACAGCAACTCCACCGGCTCCCAATCAACCAACGGATCACCTACAAAATCCTTCTGTATACTTTCAAATCTATTCACAACCTCGCCCCTCCTTACCTCTCCGACCTCCTGCACATTGCCACTCCATCCCGCACCCTCCGGTCTTCCTCCTCCATCCACCTCACCGTACCCCCTGCCCGCCTCAGCACCATGGGGGCCAGAGCTTTCAGCCGCTCTGCTCCCCAGCTCTGGAATTCCCTCCCACCCGACCTCCGAAACTGCACCACCCTCCCAATCTTTAAATCAAATCTCAAAACCCATCTGTTCCGCCTCACCTACTCTCCCCAACTCTAAGCACTGTCCCTCACCCACTCCTAATGTATTTTATCTGGTCTGTTTTACCCTTGTTGGTGTTTTTACTCTTGTTTGTGTTTTTTGTACAGCGACCTTGAGTGTCCTGAAAGGCGCTTATAAATAAAATGTATTATTATTATTATTATTATTAATATTTATACTGTTAACTTATGTCTCTCATTTGGCACCTTTCTGTTCCCGTCGTGCACGTCACTGAAAAAAAGGAGTTTCAATTAAATGTACTGAAAAAAACAAAATCAGCATCCCTGCAGTCTCAGAGCCTCTTGTCGACTTTTTTCTTGAGCTAAACAGAATGGGCTTTTCTGATGCTCACAGATCCCCAGTGTGGCTGCCAGCAAAGAGCGTGTTGAGGGGACACAGCACCACCTGCAGGCAAAGAGGTACAACTGTTCTAAAGATCATTATTTGGCATTTTGCATTTATTGGATGGAGACGGCTGAAAGCAACAGGAAACATACAAACCCCAAACTGGGATACAAACCAGGAACCTTCTAGCTGTGAGGCGACAGTGCTAACCACTGCACCACCGTACCCTTTATTGGTCTTATTATAATAATGATTACAGACAGTTTTTCCTTGCTGAGATGCAGGACAGTAGCACACACGCCCGTCCCTTCGGACATGTCTGAACGTCTGAACGAACATCCACTCGTGTGAATGCAGATTCTCAGAAACTTTGAGGACATTCTCAGATTCATTTGTCAGGAGATCACCGAGGGCGCTACCCACCCGGGCCTAAGGTGTACTGGTTACCAGAGATCTCGGGTCCTGCTTATTGTGTGCAGCTTCACTGTCACTCATAAACAAGCTCAATTGTGAAGGGAGAATGCTGGGAGGGTCACATGCTCACAGGGAGGGGCCGTGCCCCTTCTTTGGGAAACAGTGGTTATTTAGAGTTTGTCCACCTCTCAGAGGACAGTGTAGCTCTCTTCAGCACACACACACAGGTGGGTTCTTTAAAACGACGTCTATGGGCACGTTTCTGTGATGGATCCACTTTTGTAATATCATCACGCCTTCCTCACGCCGTGAGAACTACAACTGAATAAACATAATACAAACGCATCACCAACGTATACAGCACATGAGCTAGCATGAAACAAATGACGGACTAAATTACATTTATAAATATAAAACAAAGACAAAAATAGTGAAACAAAAACGCCTCATTGGCCGCTTGTAGTGAAAGGAGATCACAGAACCCTGACTGATCTTTGATAAGGTCGCAGGTAAATGAGACCTCGATTTCAGTGTAGCAGAGCCTCATATCCGACACCACGTTTTCATCGTCCAGTGCGCCTTCTAATTAGGTCGTAGTGGTAACAGAGAAAACATTAGTTCCTACACAGAAACATATAAACTCACTATGTTCCTGATACAAACAAATATCACCACATCAGATTTAGATTTTAACTTCACGTCAAATTATTTAAATAATTATTAATCTGTGTGTTTATTTATTGTTATTATTTATTATTGTGAATGAATGATCATGAACATAGGTTATCATGCAGCGGCACTTACTCATGTAATGTTTGTGTGCCTGTATGATTTCTGATATCATCCTTTTGTGGGAATTTTCCAGGGATCATCACAAGGGTGTAACTTTAATTTATATGGGGGGGGCAATTTATTTTATGTCGTTGACTTGGTGAACCCCGGCTTCCCCTCTGGAGAGCAGAGAAGGATCATCTTATCTTGCTGATGAAGGCCAGGTGGCTGAGTGAAGTACCATGTGGGGATGGGGTAGGGGGTTGTTGATGTTGTATATAAGCTTGAACACTGCAACAGCAAGGGAGAGAACTGCTGTACTTCTCTCCATGCTGCATGTGAATGTAAGTAAAGAGACTTGATTCATAACATTGAGTTTGCTTGTTCTTCACAAATTATCTTCAGGAGGAGAATTGCCCTCACACTTTCCTTCTGAGAGGTGTGAACGTAAACCCTTTTTCCTCCACAGCTTCTCTTTCCCCCCGGGATGGAAGAGAAATTCTTCTGGAGGTGGGAGTTGAAGACCTCGCGGACAGGGGCCTCCGCCAGACGTTCCCAGCTCACCCTCACTACACGTTTAGGTTTACCAGGTCTGTCCCGCAGCCTCCCCTGCCATCTGATCCAACTCACCACCAGGTGATGATCAGTTGACAGCTCTGCTCCTCTCTTCACCTGAGTGTCCAAAACAATCGGCCGCAGGTCTGACGAAACGGCCTAGGGTGCTCTGGCACACTTATGAACAACCCTGTGTTCGAACATGGTGTTTGTTATGGCCAATCCATGACGAGCACAGAAGTCCAATAACAAGACACCACTCGAGCTCAGATCAGGCAGGCTGTTCCTCCCAATCACCCCCTCCAGGATCATTGCCCACATGAGCGTTCAAGTCCCCCTGTTGAACTTCAGAGTCCTCAGACAGGACCCCTTCAGGACCCCGACCAGTGACTCCGAGAAGGCCACGTACTCTGAACTGCTGTTTGGTGCATAGGCACAAACCACAGTCAGAGCCTTGCTCTCCAACACAGCGGCGCTCAGCTGGGGGCTTGTGAGTATGCTGATGTGGTTGTTCTCCAGGAGGCAGGGTTGGTGCCCTTGCATGGAACCACACAGCTAACATTTTCCCAATGAACATGTTTGGGAGGTAGAGGTGCAAAGAAATTCAACTCTTTGTTCGTGGACGCTGCAGCTAGCGGCACAAAGAATCGAGTGAGATGTATGACCGTGGCTCGCTGTCCATTCAAGCTCTTCTTTGAAAGTTGCAGGACGTTTCTGGTCGTCATGCCAAGCTCATTTTGATGAAGTGGCTCTGTAATAACTCACTTTTCTCTGTGGTCTGAGCACAGAGAAGTAAAGCTCCCGTGTCTGTCTGAGCACATTTTATTATTAATATTATTCTATTATTATTATTGTCTGTTCAAGCCTTTGTAAGTTTTCCTCCCTTAGTGGATATGGCCTCCAACATTCTGGATGCGGGGACCAATCCTCAGTGAGGTATTTAAGTGCCATCCTTTGTCGCAGTGATAATGTTCCCCAGAGGTGGCTCCACGATTTTCCCCAGAGGGACCTCTGTGGTTTCAGCTTTCACTCTTACTTTCAGTTTCACAACCCTACGTAGTGTTTTCAGCTTTAGTTAGTTTCTTTCAAACCCTGCGTGGCCTCGTGAGTCAGCGTCCAGCTCAGGCACTATGTACACGCCATGCTCCTCTTTGCAGGTGTTCCCAAAGTTCATTACAGATGTTGCAG
Organism: Semicossyphus pulcher; assembly: GCF_022749685.1. Classification (NCBI taxonomy): domain Eukaryota; kingdom Metazoa; phylum Chordata; class Actinopteri; order Labriformes; family Labridae; genus Semicossyphus; species Semicossyphus pulcher. The sequence continues at coordinate 346,876 of NW_027211713.1, forward strand.
GTTGTATGCCCTCTTTGTTAGGCCTCTCTGCTCAACCTGAGCGAGCAGGTGAAACAACATGCTGGCTATGCGGGTGGGACGAGATCAGTTCAAGTCTTCAAGTCCAACTTTTGAATGTTGTGATTTTATTAAGAGTTACATCCTTTTTCTCATGAGTGAAAGCATGAAAACATCTTGGACTAGAAAGAGAGAGATTGAGTCAACCTGATTAATAAATTACCTTTAAAGAGGCCTGTCAGTTTGGTGAGTGTGTTACACTTTACTTTGTCTGCTTTTTCCTCCCTGCTTGTTTTTTAAAAAGTCAAAGATGTGATTCACTGAAGGTTCAGTTTAATCTCTGCCCCTAAAACATACAAACACACCCCAACAGGCAGACATGAGTCCAAGACAGAGCTATTGTAATGCTGTGTGTGAGTAATCAGGAGCTCACACAGCTGCAGCATTTCTGTACAAACAAAAAAGGATTTATTTCCTGTAAAAAGTCTCCGGTTGGTTTTGAAGCCTGATTGTAACGTAGCAGGAGGTTCATGGATATTTGAGTTATTTATAAATGAAGTTGCCCCTCAGAGTACTCCGGTTGTCTCGTGTCTTTCCGCTTGTTCCCTAACAGTTTTAACCGTTAGCT